>NW_019100512.1:0-46851 GCF_001856785.1 Myzus persicae | reverse complement strand
CTATAGTTTGTACAACTCCAAGTTAAATCTTTTCTCTGAATACTGTCGAACACGAAATTAATAATTAATATTTTATGTATTCATTTTGAGTGCATTGGTTGGGTATATTTTAAGCTATTCGAGAATATTTAAAATTTAAAATTTCCTTATTTATTTTCCGATTGATATTCAATAATCAGCAGAGCGACTTTCCCAGCTTTATAAAATAATTTGATGTTTGATGTACGACGGCGTCACTTTGATTCACGGTTCGACCACAAGCAGACGGCATAGTAATATACTAATATTCATATATTACTTAACATGTTTATAAACTAAAAATATAAATTGTTGAATTTTGAGGGACATAAGAACTCCCGTGTACTGTACTAGTGTACTACTGTAGTATTAGTATGTACAACACTATTTATATCTATTTAATTGTATGTTTAATATGTTAGTATTCTGCGACCTGGATATGCCGTCGTCGTTCGTGCTGGCGTATTTTTTTATGCTGCGCGCTCGGGAACAAAATATATGCCCCTACTTCACCCTGGTAGCAAATTGTCTGTGACAATAAATTTTAATTTTGAGACTAAAAAGTTAAATATGTAAGACTCAAAAGAATAGGTTATCAAACTTACGTATACATCGACTCTTCGGATAATATATAGCTGCAAGGCCATATCTTGAGTGCAGACGCCATATCGAGGAACTTCTTTCTTCATCTAAACCCGAATTGAACAAATCGAGATTTTTCATAAAAATTACTTGAGTAGAATGAAATATGTGAGCGAATGTTTATTGTTGCCTCACACATTTCTCTTTTGTTCAATGAAATTATTAGAATTGTGAATCGTCTGTGACGACGATTGGCTTTTGCCATAGATGATGGATATTAATATAATATAATATTATGTTGTTATCAGTTTTCGAGTTTTTGAATTCTTTGGATGACACGATGCATTTTTTATTTCTGATTCCGAAACATAATATTATTTGGAGTGTTTAAATCTATACAATTCAGAACACGGAACTCTGCGTATAGGCCATTTACCTTATTGTGCTTAATTTGCATATTTTGGAAAAATTTTTGAAATTTAAACTTCATAATTTTCACCCCATCTAAAAAAGAAAATAGTAATGCAGCTTACTCGCAGTCTTATGTACCTATTTGCTATACACAACTCACAACTCCTTATAATTTTCGTATTTTTAAAGTGTGCCATCCGCCATTGAAAAACAACTGTGTTTATATAAGTTAATAAAGTAAATTTAAAATGAATAAAATTTGAAGATCTGAAAAACATAAACTATTTATAAGCAAAACAAAATAAAAATTGTTATTAATTAATGTGAGCTCTTAATTGATGGCCTTGAGCTTATATAATATTCAATAACCCATGTTATGTTTCTGCAAATATAGAGTAAAAAGAATTAATAAATACATTTAAAGAAATTAATTATTAATTTATGTTTATTGTTATACATATTACCATATATTTAGACTATAAGGGTAAGAAACAATTATTCTATATTAAACTTATATTAAATAATAGCCCGATATATTCTGTAAAATACTTCTGTAAGTAGTATATTTCAATTGTGTATTACATAATATAATTTTAAATTATACTATAAGCTATACCTACGTATAAATACCAATGATTGGTATGATTTTTGGACTCAAAATTATAAATAAGTTAGCAGCATATTTCAATTCGTAGCTCAAAAGGGGGTGTAGCGTGAAGTTGCCCCCCATATTATATTTTTCATACCGTGTGGGTAATTTATTTACAAATTCTGAAAACCAATTTACAAATGTTTGCAAATTATTTGCAAATTATTTTTAGTATCTTGAAACCACTAGCTACATATTGGGGGCTTTATGAAGTTAGTCCCCTCCCCCATCCTTTTTTTTATACCATTTGGGGAATGATTTGCAAAATGATAACATAACTTGAAAAAAGTTGGTCATGGTGTTGTGGCCAACTTCACGCACATTGGCCTCCCAGATTTTTTCATCTTTGTCCAGTTTTTTTACATATTTTTTCCAAGTTCCAATGATCATACATAATATAAAGCGTTAGACCGAATAACTATACATTTTTTCAAGAAATGTTCGATAATTTAAAAACATACAATTCATGATATTTCAATAAAATAATAAAGTTAGATATAAAATACAATGGGTGTTAAATTTTAACTTTGTGGTGCCAAAAACATTTTCGCACAGCCCTAGTTGTGCCACTGGGTGCGCAATGCGCATGCACTGTATAAGGCAGTGTTTCTTTACCAGTGGTACGCGTACCCCTGTGGGTACGTAAGAAGGTATGAGGGGGTACATGAAAAAAAGCGTAATAGCGGAAAAAATTAAAATTGGTGTATTTTAAATGGTTTGTAATTTGTGAAGTATATATATACGTACATTGTATGGCTAGTTAAATTAATTAATAAGTATTATTTTCAAATTTTCCATCATCAAACTTATTTCATAATATCTTATTTGTGTTGTGTGTGGATATATAATAAATAGACATTTGGGGGTACGTAAAGCAGTGGTGAGAGGTCAAAGGGTACATATATGAAAAAAGGTTGAGAAACGCTGGTATAAGGGATGACTCGGTGATCCTGACCAAAAAGTGGTAGATGGCTTTATCAAAAGGTTTTTGCGCATACAGGAACTAGATTTCTTTTCGGTGGCAAAGACTTTTTTCGACCATTCTTTTTCTCTCGTGGTTTATAAGAAATATACACACCCTGTACTGTTGAAATACACGCCGATTTCATAATATTCGTAATCGTATAATACGGATCTCCCCTTTTTGTCGGTGACAATAGTTTTATTGACTACTGACGGTAGTCAGGGTCAAGTTCGTTAGACCACGAAAAAAAGCCCACGAAAAAAAAACCCGGAAACAAGCTCTTAACGAAAAAAAAGGCCAACAAATAAACACCCCACTGAAATAAAAGTAAATGAAAATGCCATAGAATTGTATTATTTTATATTTGTTCAAACATTTCGTTGATTATAACTCGAAAAAGCAAAATACAATAATGGTACTTATAAACAGGTTGTCTATTGGAGTGTATCCATTCCCCTTGTATCCAAATCATTGCATAAGATTACACTTGAGAAATGAAAAAAAAACAAATAATAAAATAAATAAAATGTAAGACTCGTATAATTTCTCCTATCTCTTTTCATTCGTGAACTTTAAAGTTCCTTCTCGTTCCACTAGATATCGTGTTCCTTACGTAGTCCGGAAATTAATGCTATGGTAGAAGTAATCCGTTAGACCGTATGATGCGGCTGGTTATCGAGAGCACCACTCATCAATACTGATGTTATTTGGTATTACTAGGTTACTAATTATTATATTCTACTAATCTATCTAGTGTGATGTTTTTGTAATTATTTTATTACTGTTGTATAGAATTTAAAAAAAAATGTGCGTGCTTAAGAAAACACGACAGAAGTTATCATTTATTAATTATTTTAATTTAAATATTAAATTTTTGTAGAGGGCTTTGCCCTTAAAAACAACAGATACATAAATAATTTCAATTTTAAAGTCAATTAATAATACTTATATTTATTACACTTTATTAATTATATTTATTATATTTATACCAAAAAAAAAAAACACCAACAATCAAAAGTAAGTTCAAAATAATATCAACATTTTAGTTTATATTTATATGTACATCTTTTTCGGTGAATTTTTTATTCATGGCTTTTTTCTGCGATTCCAGTACACGGTATTACTTAGTAGTATTACATACTATTACCTACGTCTAAACTTAGCTCTCCACTTGAAATTGGCTCGGCGGCACGGAAAAACGTCGAATCATAGAAATAAGAAATGTATTTTAAAATGATGATTCATCCTGTAAGTGTACATTAACGTTTTTATTTTTAAGGATGGCGGTCATTTCGAATATTTTTTGGGCAACTAATATGCACCAAATTATTGTATCAATGAGGTTGTTATGGTAGCATAATTATATAGTATTTATTTATGCATCAGTTGCTATGTGTAACCTTAAAAAAAATCCTATAACAAAAAAAAAATTGTATTAATATTTTTGGGGTCTGATTTTTTGGTTACTATGGTAACGTAATAATATTATTATTCATCGGTTGCTACATTGTTACAGGCAAGCCTAAATATGAAATCAAAATCGGTCTGGTAATTATACATTGGTTGAAAAGGGGTAATCTAGGAACTGTAACGCAAAGTTAAAAGATTTATACTTTGTGATGAAAAATCCAACATGGTTTTACGGGTTGTATTAAGTCAGAAAACATGTATTTTATTATGTTAAAAATAATTTTGTGTGAAACTCAAAGTCAATATAATAAATTACAAAACAATATTATAGTTATATTAGATACCATATTATGACCCTTTAAGTACCCAGAATATAGAATTATTTTTAGAGTGTAATACATTCGTTCATTAAATACAAAACAATTATAATAATATTTAATATGGCTAATAGATGACTGTGAAACTTTTTATTTTTAATTTTACAAAAATAAAACAGACATAATTATGCACATATTATTATTATACACATTAGATACACAGCGAAATAAGGTCATATGACACGCATATAATTATTATATTATATAAATAATTACTCCACCGCTGTAACATTATACAATATAGATACCTACGATATTATGCTATTATGCCGTATACGGGTATAAATGTATAATATTAAAATATGTACAATATGTCGTATGTATAATATAATATACACATATTGTGTTTAACGACTTATTTTGTATTTGATTTAAATACATGAATAGGCATTTTGTTTATAATATGTTATACTCATTACTCGTAGAATTCCATAAATAGTTTTTAATATTGAATTATTATTATTGATACCGGCAAAAAACATTTTGTCGGCATTTTGTATAATATATTCGTACGTGGCACGAATTATTTATTATTGTTATTTGCCCATGTCCGCTATATGTATATAATATATATACGCACACAATATATTTTATACAGCACATACCTACGTATAGGTACTGCAATGTACTGTTCACCTACACGTCGTTCAGTAATTGGCGCGTGCAGGTTGATCGGTCTGCAAACATCGTTCAACGAGCAATCGTCGATTAAACGAGGGTAGGACTTTCTACAGGTAGCTGTAAGTAGGTAGGTAGATAGGTACCTTTTTGTTTTTCCGAATAAGTATTTGTAGGTATCCAACGATATGCATACAAGTTAGGCCATACTATAGTCGAGTCGATTGCAGGCGAAGCTACGATCGTATAGTGCGTATACAAGTCGTTTACCATTAGTCATCCTTCAGTATAGACGCGTATATATAGTGATTGTAATCATAATATAATAAAAAAACTTCTTCCTTTATAGTTTATAGTATAATATACATACCGTTTTATGTACACAAAACTTACGATGACACAAATCAAAAAAATGATTTCAAGTAAATTAAAAAAACTTTTTTAAATCAGTGAATTTATACAAACTAGAATAAATATAAATTGCCGAGAAAGTGATGATATCGATTCAAAAATATCTGCGGTCTTCCAAGAGGTGCTTGAAGGCTCGTCCAGGATCCTACCTCTAGCACTATTATACAATTATAAGGAGCCAATGAGGTGCAAGTACTGAAGTGAATCTCGTCTTCGTGGAATGTTCAGATATGGTGAATACAAGTTATAAATGATTACTTTTTTACTGTCCCTCCATAATACCATTGATTATAGAATAATTTATTAATAGTTTATTCTATGATCAATGATAATACTGACCCTATCAGAATAATAATTGAATACTACAGTAATATAATATATATACTAAAGTATAATGAAATCGATAGTTTGTAACAATGTTAAGTGTTGTTTTTAATTGTAAGTTTACCTAGTTACTTTGACTACATCCAAAAATTGGGAACAATTAATATTAATTGTAATGCAGCCACCTAAAATAATATGAAGTAATGTATGTAGAAATGAAGTAAGTTGTCCTCGTATTTATATTGAATTTGAATAAAAATCTATTAAAATAGAAATTAAGCACTTATTTGTTCTCTATACTAAAATATATGTAATCGATTCAAAATATTAATAATAATGAAATAAAAAAAACTATAAAATATAAAAAAAAACAAATAAACCAAATTAAAACAAATATAACAAAATTAATAATCCAAGGACTAAATTAGAAAGAAAATTCGTTTTTCCATTACGAATTAGTTATAAACGAATAAACAATAATATTATTCAGTGGTTCTCAAGTTACAACCTGTTTTTCAAGATGAATAGGTCGGGCTCATAGGTAGGCGACATTGGCCCACGCTCAGGGCGGAACTTCAGTTGGGGGGGAGGGGAGGTTAGCATTTTCAAAATAGTGATAATATTATTATTTTAGGGATGTGCAAAATTTGATTTTGCCAAGAGTACTATTATCGTTTGAGCCAGCCCTGACGACGCCCCATAATGTTATAGCCGAATAAAAGGCTGCACACTTTAAACCCTACACACCAAAGAGTAGGTATTGTAAATAATATTTATATTCAAAAATTTTTTTTATCTGATACATCACATATCACGTTTCTACGTGAAACACAGCTAGTGGGTCTCGGTTGCATTTGAATTGAAAAGCAAAAAAAAAGTCGACAACTGAATTGCTCAATAATTGCGTGCTTGATTTTTTTGACTTGCGTGCTCGTACTTTTCATGACAGGTCACGTAAAAGTTTGAACAAACTACCGGGTTTTGCATACCTGTATGGCTGTATGTATGCCGTTGTCGTTTATTATATAGCTAAAGGTAGTAAATTCTATATGGGTTTTCTGATGGGTATGAGGCATGGGGCTATAGGTTAGCAAGTGGTGATCAGATATGATTATTGCTTGATAAGTATACCAAATATAAAGATTGTATACAATAATGTATAATATATTATTAAGACTAAGTTAAAAAACACACAGGTAGTAGGTACCTACCTATATTAACAAAAAAGGATTGTCTTGTTATCATTAGTGGTACATTGAAAAACATTAGTATATTACTGATTTGTTAGTGATTTAATTGCAGCTGTAAAAGCGAGTTTTAGCTTAAAATGTCGTTGTTATTATACAAATAGTAAATGCAATTAAAAAAATTATGCTTTTTATTTTATTAGTATAGTAGCCTGAAAAGTGTATTTATATTTTGTATGATTATGTATTGTCATATTTATTGCACGCAATTTATCGAGTCACTATAAACATAAAGTATAACTCTTATAAGCAGTTGGCCTTGGTGATGCTTTTAAATTATTAAATTGATGTCGATAATTTTGTGGTAAGGAGTATTGTTACTTATTTGTTTAACCTTTAACCGAATCTATTGTATACCTACATGACGACGTAATATGTAGGTAACCTGCTAATTTATACTACCTACCCGTGTATACCTCTTCTATATTTAACATTAATCATGCAAATATACTATATACATAATAATATATACTTACCGAATTCAAATGTGAGATTTAAAGTGAAATATTTTTTTTTCAACCTAAATTTAGAAACAAATTCTTTAAGTATCTACTTTATTGCTCTAAGGAAAAAACAAATGTTGCGATATATTATACGATTCCAATAAACAATTTAAGATTAATGGAAACAAATATGCATTGAATACATTTTTTTCTTTATAATATATATTAACTTATACATCAAGAAATTTTTTTGAATCTGCAAAAATAAAAATAATAATGACTGGATGTTAATGAAATGTTAAGTTGATATAGAGTTTGGAAAAAAGACAATAATAATATATATTATTATATAAAAACTACCTATTTTGGAGTATAATTATTCATTTAAGTAGAGCGTTCGACCAGGTATTGCACAAAGGTTTCCCTTATAAATTTGAACATTTCCTATACCTGTCCTGCTATAAAATCACATTTTTATAATTCTTTTTCTTTCTACATTTGAGTAGAGGTGCCATAAGCGGAATCTTACAGACCTATGTAACATTTTTATTACTGTCATGCCAAGTACAACAAATACAATTATACCATAGAGAGATACTCCAATAATACAGCAATTCTCTCTCCCGAAAACAACCAAGCACAAACCCCCGTTTTATTACAAAATCATTTAAATCAAATTGAAAAATGGTTATCTAAATGAAGAATTTAAATTTGTTTCATTTAAGTTTCAATTAAAAAAAAACCAAAATGTCCTTTAAAAATTATCTCATATTCCCCATTCCCAATGTGTAAAATATCCAGGTATTATTCTTGTAAAGAGAATATCCTGGGTCTCACATTTAAAAACAAAAAGGAAAAAACTAAATAGTTGACTTCATCTCCTTCTATCTTTTTTGAAAGGGGGTGGAAGACATTTTTAACTATTCTCAGACCACGTTATATAGGGGTTAAAAATACTTTTATTGCTTTGTCATATATTTTACATCACCAAAATAAGCCAAATTGGGGGGGGGGTATACCCCCCTCCCCCCGTGAACACATCCCTGTCATCTTCTATCAATTATCTAGTCAAAGATGTATTTTATCTATTCATACAAAAAATATTGTACGCAAATCACTCATAAGATTAAAGTGGGCTTGTGCTATTCAGATTTGGGTCTGTGCCAAACCCTCACAGTTCCGTACCATACAGGCGTTCCAATCAACTCCCTAGCCCTTCGGTCGTGTCACTTCTGCTACCTGGTACATATCCAAAGAAACACTTCACAATGATTCGGAAATTGAAACATTAAGTCAATTAGCTATAAAACATTATTCTCGACTTCACTTGAAACTGCTAACCCATACAAACCTTTTGATTTCCTGACTCTTTTGCAAATCTCTCCCTGGGTATTCAATAATGTGACATTTGAAACGTCAATGGTTATAACATCAAATAAATGCATAACAAATAATAATAATGAATGTACCTATATCTAATACCTATAGGTAATATCAATTATAGTTGGATTTTATTAACGGATGGCCTTCCCTTTTGTACCATTCATGTTATAATTGTACACATTCTATATTATCATATTTTTTTATTATGCCATATTATATATACATTACATATATATTTTTGAATGTTAATTTTCTAAATAAAAAATATATACCTATTAATTTAAGTAGGTGGGCAACAAAAAATATTATCAAAAAGCGGGTAAGTGGATATCACTCTGCTGTACTAATGGTTACAAATAGGTCACCGTAATGGATAGTGCTAAATTTGAATTCAATGATATACAATTATTGTATACTAAAAATGGTTAGGGGTCCGTCAAACAGTATTTATTAATTTAGAATATTTAATGATATTATTGTGATTAAAGTAATTTATTTTACTATTAAGTAAATATTAGTACCACGGTGTATGTTGAATTCATTTTTTCTAAAAAATTACATTTGAAAAGTCATTGTGTGGATCAAATATAATATACGGTACCCAATAATAATATTTTTTAATGCTCACAAAATAACTTAAATCATTATTCTTGGTTATTTAATAATATGTAATTTGGTTTAAATTTAAACATACATGTTTGCAACTTTTTATTAAATGTTTGATTCTTAGCTATGAAAGTTGAAAATGTTATAAATATTTAATTACAAATATATTTGTAAATTTTTAATTTTAACTTTAAATGCTTATAAAACAAAACGTGCATATTAATTTTTAATGTTTTTCAATTTCTATTATAACAATGTATCAGGAACCTTGCCTTATTTTTAAGCTTTTTGACCCAATAAATACAATTTTATTGACATTTATAAAAACTTAAAAACGTCGTTAAAGTATACGAATTGATAAAATAAACATATGGTGTAAATTTAAAGAATATATAACTATTCATTTTTGAATTAGAACAAAGTAATACAATCACTATCTGAGAAATCGAATGAATATCGAATGTTCTGAAAAGTTCAACTTATAAAACGCTCATAATAATTTAATTTGACTCTTCGGTAGACTTTTCTTTTTTGATAAAGGTAGACTAATTTATAAGAAATTTTGTATTACATTTTTAAGTTTTAGATTTAAAAATTACATTTTTTATGAATTTCTAACTATTTTATAATGCCTATAACATCATATAATTTGTTTTTGTTCCCTAAATTATAATATAGTTAGGCGCACCATTCGTAGGCACTAATCCCAGCAATATACCTAATTATAAATAATAATGAAAATATATAATTTAATATCTAACCAGTAACTACCCATAACAACAGTAAATAATTATAATATATATATTGAACTGTAAACTGTAATTGTAGAATAATATTAAGTATATCATTAGATTATAGACTGTACCTATTATGTGTAAAACAAAATTGCACACAAAAGAAAAATATTTTTGTGTTCTAGTTTATTTTAAAATTTTATAACAACGTATACATTCCACATATTATTATGTCGTGAACCATCATGTGTGTATTTTCTTTTCTGTAGAATATAATATACGTCCTCAGGCGAAGATATTGTATTGAATTGTGCCCTTTCATATAAGACTGGCATTTTCCACGATGTGGTTGACAGTTGCTAGTTACGAACCTAATTTATTTGAAATCGGTAATGTTTAAGAACACATTTGTTACATTCAACCGGTAATCGTTAAATTCCCATTGTTTCCTTTGCGGATTTCTCCCTTGAGTTCTGAGATGGCAACAGGTATAAATTCGATGAATCCGGGATTTTTCGAGTTTTTCATGTCATGTTTCATGCTAAATATTATGTATAAAGCATATACATTAGGTAAGCGTACATTATATAGAAATATTTAAAAAAAAATTCTGTATCCATTTAGATAGATCATGTATAATAATAGTTATTATGGCTTATGAATAGGTATAATTTTAAAATATTTCTGTAATAATAATAGCATAATATGATAATATATAGTAGGTAGTAGGTACATTATACATTTACTTATACACAGTACTAAATTATTTTATTAACTGTATATAAATTAGGCTTAATTTATTTTATTCTAATATTATGTACCTACCATGAATTCTCTTGCATATTGATGAACTCTACTATCCCCGGTGCTTGTTTCGAAAGAGCTGTCACACATTCAACCAAGTAGGGAACTTCTAACATAACGTCTCCCTAAGATTATAAAATTAATGTTTTATTGTTATTACTTATTAGAGACGCATTATGGAGGAAAATATTATACCGTCGGTGAGAATTCATTTAGAAATTAAGGACAGCAGCATATTATACTGTTATTACGTGGTACTGTCCACAACTTACAATATTATCCATTGTAATATTTATTCAGTCAAGATAGTAGATACACAAACATTTTTTATGTTTTAAAATTTTTCAGCAAATTTATGCAAAGATACAGATTATTCTATTTATGAAATAGAATTTCATTTTTGTTTTCTTTCGGATAAAATATTATTAATGTGAAATTACAGTAATAGGTAAAATGTTATTAAAATTCTGGGAACTATGCTGCTGCATCACTCGAAAATCAATATTAACCATTTAGTTTTATAAACCTAAGTTATTAATATTTCATACTTGGTCATTTTATATTTTAATCATTTTTAAAATTGTTTTCAGAAGTAAACAAATATATATATAATATATATTATATACGTCAAAGTTAGTTATAAGTGCTTACCTAACCGAGCAAATTATTATAATATTATTCTTAAATCTTGGGTGGGTTATAACAAATTGTACATTTTTGTATTCATTGTAATAGATTTTTGATGATATAATCTGATATTTTTTTATATTATAAAAACAATAGCATATAAAATGAGTAGAAAATAATAAAACTAATATAGCAAAATAATAGAAAATTACACATGTTATTTCCAAAGTTCAGGAATTATACAATTATTTAATTTTATCACGATGAAAGGTGAAGAATTTAATTTTACCAATGTATTTAATGTTAAAGGTAAGTAAGTTTTTCCAAACTTTTTTTATCAAAAACTTCACCGTAGATGAATTTGTCTTTGTGCGTATGGCCGGGAGAAGAGGTAATTGGAGTGGCGTCATAGCATTAGTATGGCGTCAAAACTCTAATTGCGTTTCTGATTGTTATTTAGAAGAAATTGTAGATAAAATGTGTGAAATAACTTTAAAATGATCAAATACTACAGCTTAGTTTTGAAACATTAGCCTCACCTTAGATTTCTCCAGTTTTTCAGATACTTTGATAAGTAAAAAGTTGTCCATTCCCGAGGTCATTTGTAGGCTCGTTACGTGTTCTAACGGCAATTGATCTTTGATATTTTGATTTTTATCAGATTTTTTGATGATTAAAATATGTTCTGTAGTTAGTATTAAAATTCTATCCCTTGGTCGGTAGCCCCGACGATCAAATTTCGTTACTTCTGACGCGTACTAAAAATGTTTAAGATTAAAAAAATATATATAATAATAACTTCTATGGAAAAATCTACCAGAAAAGTAGTTTTTAGATTTGCATCATTCGAGTTGGTGTTTATCAGTTTTTGAATAATCCCTGCACGATCGATATTAAAATCAATTTTTAAGCTTTCTGGATACATCGACTTTCTTCCTACAAAATATATTAAGCATTTGATGTTATTATTGTGTGTATTTATATTATAGCACTAGTAGAATATCGTATTTTTACCTTTGAATATTTCAGACGCGGCGAGTTTTAATTTAAGACGCTCATACGATTCTGGACACTTAGCCAAATTGGCTCTGTATGTCCTTGATAGCCAACCACGGTGCAGGGCCTTTAAGTACGCAGATACCTTTGCACAAATACAATTTATTCATAATATTATCCAACAATATACTTTACGATATTTTAATGGTTGATTTCTTATTTACTTCTACACAGCAAGTCGGTGGCTTAGGCCAACGGTCGTCCATCAGACTTTTTGGCAAAGCCTCGGACAGCTCGATCAGATATTTCGTCTGCTTGTATACAACAAACCGACGATTATAAGCGTTTGGCGGATCGTTTCTAGTCAAAAACCCTCTGACAAAGCTGAAAATATTGTTGTTCATTTTTAAATTAGGTGACGAAAAAAGATTACTTCAGCTGTCATGAGTAAAGGTTAATTAAATATTTTGAAGGGGGGGGGGCTGGACACTTAATCCATACTTTATAATTATTATCGCGGCGTTGCGAGTTCTGTTGTAAGCTCTCACGGCCAACAGCCTCCTGATGTTTTTCTGTACAAAAACTATTTTTTGAGTGACAAGTTTGAACACTCTGAGTTTCATCGACCGTCTGTACCGCAAACGCTGCCTTGCTAACCTCTGACAGCATATTAACAGTGTCCTGATACGTATGTATCGTTTGCGGGCTACGTATCCACGCCACACCGATTGGATAATCATCGCCAACAGGTGCTTAGATGTCTGGAATCGTTTTTCGATTTCAAACACCGTCTGTGGATGTTTGATCATGATTTTAGTCCTGCAATAAATATAAAATAGCCTGTATTGTGGATTTACCATTATGCGGGATGATATACCTTATGTTATCAAAAAGCTAAAAAAAAAAACACGATCATTCGGAGATCAGTGTGATATTTTAAAACTTTAATAATTCATTTCAACCTACTGTAGGATGGAAGGTTACATATATTATATAATATTTTTAATGTTTTTTCGATTGTTTATAATTATGTCAGTCGGTCAGAAGATACCTTTATGATACCGATCAGTATTTAAAAAAATTTATTTTGAGAGTAATAAAATACTTGATTCTTGATGCTACTATTCACTTACCTTCCAATTTTATAATCCTCGCTCGTATACTGCAGATGTTCAATCAACCGTTTTACTGCCTCGACAGCCACTCCGCCGTACCGTCGAGTCCAATCGGGCCATGTGTCCGGGCACAAACACTTATATCTATTTAAAAATATTTCAAATTGACCACGGTATGCGAAACCAGCTTTCCTGATACGTAATATCTCGACTAAACCCATGTACTTCACTTGTTGACTGATGACTTCCTCGTCAAAATTGTCTAAAATTTTTATATGGAAATAATAATATCGAATAATATACTATTGTACACTAACATAGACCATGGTATATGAGTTCCTTTAAGGTTTATGTTAAAATAATTTTTTTTATATTACCTACTATTATCAAATATTATTCTTACAAATTACAATACCCGTGTATCAAAACTATGTAGGTATAATAAACTACTGAATCAATCGTACAAGAAACTCCTCAAAGAAGGGTTATAACATTTATAACATGGGTTATAACATCTATAATATTATACCAACCAGATTCTTTGTAGTTGTTTGGCTTGATACATCTAATGTACGAAGGTTCTTTTGACGATAATGTGTTTATAAGTCGATTCAAACTATTTTTAAATTGCTTTATTGTGGTCTCTGGTATCTTTTTGTTGGGCGTCTGGCAATCTGAAAAAATCGTCTAAAAATTCCAAGTGAGAAATAAAGTCAAACGTGTATAAATTATGTATTACCTTTATAATCGCGTTGGTTGAGCTGGACATTATTTGGCTCAGATTTCCAAACAGAGAGTCATTATTTTTCTCTAAGAAACTAGAAGCATCGTACGTCACGGCACCAGCAAAATGTTTGATTACGAATTCCTTTTAATGTTTAAAAAAAAATGTAATAGGTATGTATAATTTTGCGGTAGTTAGTTAGTGTCTTAAGTTTAAACATTAGGTATTCACCGTAGGTAATATTATTGTTCTCTTGAGTTGTGGATCGTTTGCAGTTTGATAACACGAAAAGTATTCATGTTCTTTGAAACGTCTTGCCAACTCGTTGAGTAAAATTAAATTATTACATACATCAGTTTGTTTAAGAGACTCGTCATCGAGACATGAAATGATCCCTTAGAAATAGAAAATAGAAAGATATGACTGTGGTGTTAACTAATAGTTATTCAAAAATATAGCAGATATACGTATATAGGTACCATACCTTTGTGTCTTTCCTCAATCATGTCACATATTACTCCGTTATCAAAGTACTCAACAACAGTCCACTCGATGCCCTCGCTTAAATATTCTTGTTGTTCTGACTTAAGTGTTAAGTCAAGGAATAACTTTTGCAACTTTTCGTTACAATAATTAATACAAAACTGTTCAAATCTGAAATTATAAGTTTTATACATTTTGAATTAATTATTAAATTATTAATTGACTATACCTAGTACTATTTTAATACTATTTTATTATAACTATGGGGATTTTTATTTAAATGTTATTTATCACACTACATTACAATGATACACTTTGCAACATTATGTAGATGTTTCAAGTTAGAAATATCGTTACGTTGAAAGAATTATACTACAATATTATACTTACTAAAACCACCTAATAATAATTGTATGGATAAATGTATAACTATTCATATCTTACAATAGGTTTCTAAATTAAAAATTACATATTATTAACGTATATTTTTGTTAATTTTTATAAATAAGTACCAAATATTTTTTTTATAGATCCAATATTTTAGAATAATATAGAACTCATATTTAATTACATAAATTAATTATATACTTAAATTTTACGTTAGAGAATTACACAATAATTAAAACGGAACCTACCCATTGTTTTGTAAAATTTCAAAACCATAAATATCCAATATTCCGATTGATTTATTTTTGCTTATTCGACCATTGGTTTTGCGAACAGTTGTTTTGAGCGTTTTGTTTATATGCGTTACCAACCATTCAAAGAGTCTGCTGTAAATGGCTTTGGCTAATGCATCCTTAGCAAAAATCGACATTTCCACGTCCAGACGCGACTGAATCACTTCTCCGTGTGCTCTTATTGTTTTATTTGTCAATGCAAAAATCAGATCCTTTTTTGGAACTCCTAGCAGCTGAAAATATTATATATTTAAGTGATTAATTGAAAAATGTACGATAATATTATATATTCAAGTGATTAATTGAACAATTTACGATAATAGACGATTAATAATTTAATTATGTAATTTACAGAATTTGGCGTTGGTAATTACTAATTATATTCAAATTATATATAGTTGCAAAATTAAAACCCAGTTTGTTACCATGTTGGAATATTACGTTATATACCTTAGAGCTAGTGTTAATTTTAATGTACCTACTTTAAACAGCTATACACCTGCTATATTATTATATCATACATATTACACATATTGGCAATATACTTATAAATATCTAGATAATACATTTATAAACACAATCAATGAGGGAACAATAAATTCGAATATAAGAATGAATAGAAAATATCCCATTCTCAAAAGTCCATCCGTCTGTTGAACATTATTCTTCAACACCGTTACATACCAAATATTCTCAAAAATACAGAATTATTAAAATATTTTTTCTTTCCTCTCTTAATATGGATTGGATAATTTAGCTTAATATATGGTATTGAAAACTGTTTACCTTACAAAGTAAAAAATTCCATCTGCACTTAAAATGTAAATATTTTATGAGATGTAATAAGTATATAAAATTAAATAAAAAATGTATTGATCCCTCTCCCCAACCAATAATCATGATTTCGAGAGTAATTCTTATAAAAAAACCATTTCAAGATATTTTTCCTCTACGAGAAAAACCTATGAATCATAAATATGTTTTTTTATTAATAAGTAACAGTGACAACAAAAACCTTATGAAAAATTGGTCAGAAAAATTTATCGTGTATCTATACAGCCAAAAATATGTGTGTTAAAAAAAAAAATAAAAACATTGTTACTATTACATCGGCTACTATGCGAATTGTGCCGATACTTTCAATTTTGCTCATTTGGTCACGTTCATGAACTTTTACATTGCCCAAGTGCAAAATACTTGCGACAATTTTCAGTATATCCATTTTTTCTTCTAAATTAAACTCTAGGATTTGGAGAGCATTTAAAGTTTCTTTATATTTGTTGGAATCTTCGTTAAGCGTCTATACAATTGAAGCCAAAATTAAAATAAAATAACCATGAAATTATTTAGAACAAGCCCAACAAACTTCATCTTCGAAACCATCATTGTCTGTCTTGTCCGTTCTCACGTACAAATAATCAACGTCCTTGTCAATCTCTAAGAGTTCAGCTAGCCATTTATCAGCTCCATTGATCAGTTGATAGAATATATGATAGTTTCTCTCATTTTCAGCCTGTTTTACCACTCGAGACTTTTCAAGTAAATAGTTTAGAATATTACCACCTATTGGCTGACCCTATAGGAGATCCAATAATAGTTTTCTATCAAGAATTTGTTAGTAAGTACATAGTATGTACAAGTAAGTACATAATTTTAAATATTGTCAATAGTTATAGAGGTCTACATATTTTATAATTACAATTATTATAGTTTTATACTTGCATATAATAGAGAATTGTACAAGACAAATATAATTGATACTAAAATATTTTTATTTGGAACGCAAACATTACGAATGCACTAAGACATTTTTATTATTTTTAAACTTGCCATGGGATTGAATTCCACATCCATATATTTTCCAAACCGGCTAGAATTATCGTTATTACAAGTTTTGGCATTGCCAAATGCCTCCAAAACTAAATTTGCTACAAGGAGTTTATCTTTTATCATTTGAATAATATGGTCACCGTGTGTTGCCTTTGCAATAAATTCCAAAACTTTTTTAGAGGCTTCTGTTTTCCCTGATCCAGACTCACCTGTAATGTAAAATCAAAGTTATATACTTAGCATAGGTATTAATTTGTGTTCATATATTATTATATATAATGTATATTATGTCATAACTTGTAGATATATATGCATAGTAATGTAAAGTAATATACAATTAAATATGATAAATTCAAATTGTCAGTAGTTACCTAAAGATTAATAAACATTTACCTAAAATAATATAATATAATACATGGTGTATGACCATCAGGAAAGTTTACATGTCATTAAAATCGGGAGAGTTCACTTTTTCGTTTGATGGCTATAATTCCATAAGTTTTCTTTCAACCTATCTGGACTTTCAGCTGATGTCATTAAATTATAATAAAATTAATTATGTCTACTATGTTAATTTAATAATAACAAACCAAACTATTATAAATATTATGCTAGAGCATTATATTATATTATGATGCAATGATGGCAATCGTATTTTCGTATTTCCAATCGGACGAAAGAACAACATTAAAATATGGAACCTATTTCTAAAATACTATGTTTAGAAATTGATGTTGATTAATTTTTATTAATAATATTGTAATTTAAAATGTATTTTTAAAACTGTCTGTAATTATGATATACACTTGGGGGAAATTGACACAAATTCAACAGCATAACATAAGTCGGTGAATTATACATTTTGATAAAAACGGATTGTTTCAAACCGAAATTTTGGTTTTAAAGATAATATTATTTTATCAAAATTTGATAAGTAGATATTTATAAAATTACTTAACAAATATCATTATTTTGATGATTTTGTACGCATATGCATAACGTGAAATAGTAAATTTTAGAAATCGTGTATAGATTTGTTTTTTAATTTATACTAATGAGTAAGCTGAGATCCAGTTAGAATCGATTTTTGAATGCATTGATTCATTATTGTTTTTAAATTTAAAATAATAGTGATACACTGATACTAGCTATTGCAATGGTGTACGAAACAACTTAACTAGTCAATACAACGTAACATCAAATAATATGTGTGTATCATATAATATAATATAAAGTGTATCGGTATTATGTGAGGTTTATTTTTACTTTTAATGAGTAGATTCAATTATTTACCCGATATTAAAATACATTGTTCTCGTCGGTATTCTTTCAAGGACTTAAATACTTTCGCGGACGTGGCAAATCTAGAAAATATAAATTTAACTATTAATAACAATAATATAAATGTTTTAAATTTGTGAGTAGATGATAAAGTTACGCATTTTCGTGGAGGAGAGCTAAATAATTTTAATATTCCTACTTATTTACTGGGTCATAATAGCATTAATGTTATTTTTTAAGCAATAAATTATTGGAGTATAGCATTAATAACTTACATATGTGGCATTTCTTCAGCATAGTTTTTGTTATAGTATTTGAGCATCAATTTGTCACTGTATATTGACAGAGACTTGTACGGATTAACACTTATTAGAACTTCCCCGATACAGGTCTGTGAACATATTTTATAGCAGACTTATAAAAACTATGAGATTCACAAACAATTTATCGACAACTTTTGTACTTTAAATTATTGGTCTATTTATGGTGTTAATATAATATTATTATGAGAAATACCTACTCGACGTACCTCATTAATTTATTTTATCGAAAGTATTAGGTATAACGTATAAAACATACTGCGTTACTATGATATGATAATATGGCTTCTTAAATGGCTACATGTATTAAGACTTTTAAATTGAAATGGTGATAATTAATCTATTTAGTTCGAGTCACTGTTAATTGCTAGATAATTTTTTTATTTATAACTGTTAAAAAAACTCAGTTTTATATAAAAAAAGTCAAAGTTTTTATAAATCATTTTGAATTTAAATTTGTATTGTAAATTACAATGATCGACAAATAGGTAGTTAAATACAAACGTTTATTTAGTTTCTAGAAAATAATATGTAGGTATAACAATAAATAAACTAATCTTACGTATATTATGTTTTTACGTAGTCGCTTCTTTAGGTTCTCGATTAATTTTTTTTCGTCACAGTTTTCTAGTAATACCATGTTCGCAATACCAGTAGTTTCTTCAAAATACTCTGACATAATTTATACTTATTAAAATTTTGATTGATTATAACTTTGTTTGTTTCATCAGTAATTTATGAGTACCATTCAATTATTTTATGTTGTTAAAAGTGTCTGAAAAGAAATTCATTGTTACTCTGTGTTTTATAGTAAGCCAACAAAGTAGTAATTGCCGAGGACATAAAATAGCGCCTATTATATTATTGTTAATCAATATTTATCGATTTCTGATAATTTTTTCTAGTATTTATATAATTTTTTCTAATAGACTACCTACCTACATTTGCGGTGACGTTATGGTTTTAGAATTTCATTTTTTATTTATTAAATGTATGTAATGTTGAAATATGTTTATAATTGTTGTTGCTTTACTAAACAACAATAGGCACGGTTACTATAGAAGTTTTCAAATCACACAACCACCATACATGCTTGCCGATGCAACATGGTACTACTGCTACCTAACTCCAAAAAATGCGATTTGGCTGATCAGTAATATTTGTATGAACCATAAAGTAAACACTTAATCTTAGTCAATAGGATCATGCAATATTGTCTCACTAAATTAATTATTTATACCACGGTACTCCGGTAGGAACTCATTTGGTTACAATTTATTTGTGCGAAGGTAATTCGGTACTTTAATTTAATCATTAATAAAAACATGTTTATGAAAAAATAAAACATTTTTGTTTACTTTACATAAGATAAATTATCTCCGTAAATCATAAACTAAATGTTTCCGATTAATTAACTTTGAGAGTTATAATATTTAAATATCATAAAAGTATAAAATAAAAAACAAATACCTAGCATTTCTGTTATAATCAAATTTTTATAAATATTGTTAAAAACTTTTTAATCTAAATGAAAGGTATAATGTATACAAACTATGATAAGATTTATATATACAGCGATGCTTACATTAAATTATACCTTTTCAGCTTTTCCTTTGTTTTACAAAAATAATACTATTATTATAATTTAAAGTTTTACATAATTTCAACTGATGTATCATTACAACAATATAACTAAATACTTATCTTTTAAATTTATAAAATATAAAATATGCATGATTTAAAGTTTTCGGCTTATACCCAAGTTAATTTAAACATATTATAACTAATAAGTAGGGCTGGGATTTATATGTAATAAAAAACCAAAAATATGTACATATATATGTAATTAAAATTGCCAAAATATGTTGTATAAAATAAAAATTATGTACTAAGACAAATTTAAAAAATACCTATGTTAAAGTTTTAAATGAAAATACAATTCCAAATAATTTTTGATCATAATTGAAATACAATAAATTGATGTTTAATCAATTTTAAGGGAAATAATGACAAACCCTATATTGTTTTAAACATTCAAAATTAAATGTACAGCGATTTGGTCTTAACACTGACTTATACCTACTAAAGGAGCGTTCCACATCACAATATGTTATTGGTGCATACTTCATGGCTGTTATTTCATTAGGTGAAAGATTGAGCTCCATCGTGTCTTCATCCGCAATACCACAAAGAATGTTTCTTATACATTTAATGGTCTTCAGTCCCGAATTTTTGTTTAAAACGACATTCATTTTATTCTTTAATAATTCTGCTTTTGGGCCCTCTGATTCATTAATTTTTGAAATTGATAAATCAATAATTTGTATGCTTTCACTCAACAGAATCTTGGTGTTTTCTAATTTTGAAATTGATCCATCCAAAAAACTAAAATTAGACACAATATATGATAGAGCAGACTTTATATTAGGTCTCTCAAAAATTTCTTTTCCCTTGGAAATTGATGCTGCTAAATGTAAAATATTACTAAACCACTGAAATTGTCAAAATTTACGAAGTATGTAAATAAAAACGAAAATTTTACAAAGTATGTAAAAATATGTATTGATGACGAAATGAGTAAAAATATGTAAAATAAAATATGTCTTATTTTATTGCAAATCACTTGAAACGAATTTATCATTTGCAATAATTAATTTATCGTGTTTCACTAAAAATATGTATTTACATACAAATCCCAGCCCTACTAATAAGTAATAAGTAATAATATTTGAATATTTCTATTTATCATTATTATATAATATTACCTTATTAAAATAAATCAAAACTCGTCCTGTAAAAAGAATAAACATCGAGTGTATCTCATCAGTAAGTATCTAACTGTAATAGGTGTGTTAAATTTGAATTCAATAATAAATCAGTTTCTAGTCATTCCTAGTCTATGTTTTTAATGACCTTAAACAAAATATCTAAAATTATTATTTTCATTTAAGTATTCAATTTTGTCAAAAATTGAACTCCAAATGTCATTTGAATTTTGTCAAGTTTTAACTATTCAAGTATTAGGTAGGTATGCATTTAATAAAAGATAAATCGTTATACTACTTTTAATATCCAATATTGTCGTAAAAATGTTTTCTAGCTTTATGCCAAATAAGTTCCAGTATCAAATACTTATGAAGAATGTTATATTAACCTGCCAAGATTATTACTCAAAAATGAAAATTGAACTATACATTATAGATAGAGAAAAAACCAAAACAGTAGTCAATTAAAAATATCTTTAACTACCCAAAAGGCCAACATATTTGAAATGTTATTTTGTCTAGTTTATGCTTGCAAGAGTATTTGAAGGAAATGTTATGAATAACAACAGTCAACAATAAAACAAAACTTTGTCGAAAACTAGTTTTGCTTAAGAATTCCAGTTTTAATCTAATTTGTTTTTCCCAGTTATTTTGAAAAGTACTCGAAATCTTTTACTTTTAAATTTAAATCTCCAAAAACCCTACTAGGTAAGTGATATCATAGAATTTTCTACCAGCAACCATCCTCTAAGTTAATAATTTTAATTTTTAAATTGTTTATTGTTATTATTTATTATTAATACGGTAGCCGGCATGTTGAATTAATATTATTCATAATATTATTTTTAAACTATCAGTGATGTTAGAAAAATATTATAAACACTTATGTAAAATTAAACTGTCTTAGAACCGAATTACAACAAAATGACTAAAATCGTTATTTTTTGTGTTAATACGTTATTTTGGCTAAATTTGAACTTAAAAACTTAGCTGTAAAAATCTGGCTTATGTTAATTTTTAGATTTTTTGGTTACAGAATTAAATACTTAACTATCAACCCTTAACCATTAAAGTTGAACATTTAATACATTTTTAACTAAAAAATCATTTTTTAATTTTCGATTCGAAAAATGTTGTTAAAATTTGAACTTTTAATGATTAACAAAAACGTGCATATGTATTTTTAATATTTTTTTATTAATATTGTAATTGTAACAATATATCAGGGGCCTTATATTAAATTTTCACGCTTTTTAACAAAACAAATACAATTTTATTGACATTTATAGAAAAAAAAACTAAACAAAATGAAAATTGAAAATGTCCGTTAACAGCTCAAAACGAGTCAAAATATTTTGAAAATGTCATTAAGTATATAAATTGATAAAATAAATACATTGTTTAAATTTGGAGTATTTTCAGTTATTTGTTTTTGAATTTTAACAAAATAAAAAATGAGAAATCTAGTAAATATTCAATGTTGTGAAAATTTCAACTTCAAACTTCCATAAAACATTATTGTGGATGTAAGCTCAACTTTTTTTTCAATTTCAAAATCAATACATTCATCACTCCGCTCAGACCCTTAAATAGGGGTGAATTTAAATAATTATTATGTTTCTTACTGTTTCGTAATCTAACTATTCATAAATATTGTTAGGGTGGGAATTTTACTAAAGTTTTGGAATAATATGTTGGCCATCTCCTTTGTTTTCGTATAATATGGTTTTTAACCTTTAATTGTCCGAAAACTATAAACATGCTTTTCGAACTCCATTATGAATTGTTAATTGTTTTCTCGCTCTTTTGCTTACAACCTTTTCCAAATAAAATTGGTACAGTAGAACAAAAGGTTAAAATATCCCTTGAATTAATTTAACTCTACAATAGTATAGTTTAGAATTTAGGGGTTAATAAGGAAGTCTACTAATTTAGATACAATAACAGGACAATTATCACACAGTAATATAATATAATATCAATAATTCATTAATCATGGGTTTCTAATATTTTATCAAAATTAAAAAGTAAAATTACATTACTACAATATTACAATATTACATTATTTATTTCATATTTGATAACTTATAATTTCTAAGATAATAATTGTAATGCGTTGCAAATTATTTAAATAACTACATATGAGATATTATATATAATATGATTAACTACCTTAACGTCTAAATAAAAAAAAACTATGTATTCATCGAGGTGTATTCTCATCGCTATAATAATATAAATGCGTTAATACAATATTAATAGACGCATCTTGTTAAATGACTACGCTGGAATGGTTTTGGTAGGATGTTCTGGTTGCAGTATATAATTACAAGACCGAGAAAATGATTATCTAACATGACTAACCTTACCACAAGGCATGGAATATATAGATTGAATGATAATTTCTGAGAGAAACCGTACATGTGTACAACATGCACAAAATAATGTGTTTAATTAATATGTCCACTGGGAAAATTAAGCTAAATTTAATTTCAAGTTAGTAGTATTATATATAGTACCTACAAAATACACAGTATTGATTTGGACGTTTTACGTTCCAGAATTTGTACTCTATAATATTCTATAAGGTATAGTCCATATCCATGGTATTTTGGTATTGCAATATATTAATTATTTAACACTTAATTTACTGTCTTTAAGTTAAAACTATGGTAGAGCTTTTTATAATGAGGAAACAATTAGATATTTCGGGTTTAATTGGTGTACCCACTTTGGCTTGCCATGTTTATTGTGATCTGTGTTTAAAATCATTGGATGTTTAAAAAATAATACTATTATAAGGCTTGTCACCAAAATAATTAAAGTAGCTAAATAATAAATACAAAAAATAAATGATATTATGTTTTTTTATGTAATATAATTATATTTTATGACTTGATAAAGTTTATGTACAATATTGTTATATTGTTTACTATTATAACTTAAAATATATTATTATTATTACTACTTATTAATAAGTATTAAATAGGTAATACGCATTGTTTTAAACAAAGGACGTGATTTGTTTATGCATTTTCATTGCTCTTATAATATTGAACTGTTTGTGTTGAATGCACGTCGAGTGCAATGGATAAGTTAAGTGTATTTGGGTGTATTTTGATCAAATAGGAATCTATGAGTAGGTATTAATTTGATTGATAAGCGTATGATGGTATATATTATTATAATAACACTATATAATTTAGGCACACTATTCAACATACATTTATAGTGTGAATGATAATATATATCGCAAACTAATGAATTGGAAATATCTCCTGCAGATTAATTTTCAATGATTTTACTATAATTGTTGTACGAGTCTTAGATTCATTGAAATAAGTATGGGTACATAAGTTATGTATGTTATGTTGTATACACTTATCTAGTTATACCTATTATTCAACTGGTATAGTATTTTATAACTATTAACTATACGTCTATTATACGTTATAAGATATTTACACTTTTCCATACCTACCTATACAATTAGAGATGATGATATAAGTTGTTCTGGATCCCCACACCCTTGAATTGTATACTTGTATGAAACGGCTATAGCCGATAAAGCTTGTATGACGTTGTTGGAAGGTAACCTGTTTGAAAAACCTAATTACTTTTCTTCACTGTTTGGAATTTCTGAGATTTTATAATATTATTAGTGTCATATAACAATAGATGTGTTATAATAAAATATGGAATGTGTATAGTAGGTTAATGATACATTATGGTTGAAATATGGATCAAAATTAGATATACGATCGAGTTTGCAACTTGCAAGTGCTATAATGTCACAGTGCCCTATGCAATTTGATTGATAAGTGTCAATTATTTGTCATTTTTTGATTTTCTTGTAAAAATCCCTTTTTGCATAAATTATATGTAATTTTCGTGTTAGCTTATTCTCTTTTTTGCTCATAATAACTAATAGGTTTCTTGAGTTTCATACTTTTCCACCCAATATTTACAAAAAATAAACTATATATTTAAAACTTACCCTTATTTTGATGTGACGGAAGTTGTTTCGATCATTGATGACGTGTCCTATTCCACTGTTGTAAATTAACTTAAATAACAGTGACGAACAAATTAAAATAGTTTTATATTTTAATGGAGTTACATCCTTAATGTGATTGTTTAATTACTTCACTATACATACGGCTTGGGTACCATTAAAAATGAGTTCTAATTGAATAGTAATGGGTAACATTAGGATATTGATAATAAAATGTATTAGGTATATCGTAAAATAATTTTTTTTATATTCTTGAATAATGTAAAATATGTTATTTATAAAGTAGACTGTCTCAAATCTCAATATACATTTAATCAAAATGAAAAAGAACTTGTGTTCACATAAAAATACATTGGCCGAATAAATTTATATATAGAATTATAAGGAGCGATGGTGAACAAAAATCATCTCTGCAGATTATCCAATATTATATTATACGGGTATTACGTTTTTTATATTTCGTTTGAATCCAGATTGACCTATCTTTCCCTTTCGATATTTTATGATCATATTGTATAAGACTTACCGTTGGCTCTGAACAGCTAATACTGCTTTTGAAGACGAATATGCCTACAATATACATTATACCTACATGATAAATATAAATAAAATACATGAATGTCGTACTGATATTAACACGGCAACAATGTGTTTAAAAGTGGCCCAGATAATATATTATAAACTAAATACATCTGTATAATATGCATAATTTCTATGCAATAATAATAAAATTAATATAATTACGGAATAGAATAAGTATATAGTGTAGCACACTAATGTAACTCTAGAAGTTTATTATTACTAATAATCACAATATACCGATTTTATTTTACGTGTACTGTCATGATATTTCGTTTATATCACCAAATATTAATAATACAAATTGGTTGATTTTAAAATTTAATTTTTTTTAATAACTCTTCGGTGTAATATATTATATTAGTTTGCTGAAAATTTTTTTGACTTACGACCTGCCTAACTGTGGCATACTTTTCAAAAAGTAAAAGTCCCTGATTAACATTATTAATACTTCAACCTACTAATTACTATTACCTTAAAAATTTTTTTAGTCGAGTTGGTACAGTTGAGTATAACACAAATAATCCATGATGACTATATCATATTGATTTTAAATACAAACTACTTGTTCAGGCACTTTTTTATAAAAAAAATTTTTATCAATAAGTATAAATAAGTATAATTCATTAATTTTACTTGAGAATGAATGATTTGTTGTTTAATTCAAGCATAATAGTTTTGCAGTTTAAGACATATTTTCTTTTCTATGTATAAAGGAAAGTCACTTGAGCAATAATCAACGCAGAGTCGAACCCATTTAAGTTATCGAATTGAAATGTTGAGAATGGATTAATATTGCGATTTCAAGTTCCACTAAGAAAGAATTCTTCAAAATTTTGATTTTAAAGGGTTGAAATCGGAAAAAATAAATTTTTTACATACAAATTGTAAATCTATATACATATTTTTACAGCACGGAGAACTGTGGGTTTCCATAACGACATGCAACCATAACTTATTGTAAGTCTAAATATGTGTTTAATCGGGGTGTAGATATGAAAAGTTCTGAGAAGAAAATTAAACGTCATGGGTTAATAAAAATTTGGCATTTGCTTATAACCCAAAATATTCTTACGGTCAAGATGAATGGACCAAGAGTATTTATTTTGTCACGGTATGCATTTTAGAGATTTGTAGTAAGTAAAACAATTTAAAAAAAAATTATTTTGAATACTCTGGTTGACCAAAAAGGAAATGCTGTGCAAATAGAACAGTACAAATAGAGTCATTTTTTGAACCTCCAGAACAATTAAGATCATTGTTAAACTATAGGATACGTTAAGTTAGGTTAAAATAGAAACAGAAAGATTGGCAACAATTAATGCATAACCAGATCAAACTAAAGGTCGAGGAAGCAACTCTAAAAGATGCAATAGTAAAGATTGTCATGCTGAAAATATTAGCCAACTTTATGTATTGCTTTCATCATTTGAAGAACCAAATACTAAAAGTAACAACACAGATTTCACGAAACCTAACCAAAATAGCGTAATATCAAAAAATAAATCTAAAAATAGATGGTTTGTGATGTAAAGAAAGTCGAAGACATTTGTTATTGTAATAATATCAGATCTTTAAGTTAGAGAGTGGATTAGCTATATAGTATTTAATATAATATATTAGCCATAAGGTAGGTATATCAAGTATCAACAGATAAACATAATATNTCACATTTTCACAAATTATAATTAGGTATAATAATATTCGAGTAAATCAATATCTATATAGTATTTAATATAATATATTAGCCATAAGGTAGGTATATCAAGTATCAACAGATAAACATAATATAATATAATATTATCTGAAATATTCTTTAGTTCACATTTTCACAAATTATAATTAGGTATAATAATATTCGAGTAAATCAACAATTAGATATTTTTAGTCTTAGTCATATAATCAGAACATTTGTTTTTTTTAATTTTAAGTTTATGTATTTATAATAATATTTAATAAAGTTCCTAATATTTTTCTGGCCAATTCGAAATCAACAAAACATCTGCATCGTTGCGATAGGTTATAAATTATTTTTGTCACTCGAAGATTATTGTAACGTATTTGTCATTGCCCACTAGATACTCAACCTTATAGCATCCACGTTCGTGTCTTATTGTATACATCCTAGTATTTAGTATATCATTGTACGCACTTTAGTCGTATATTATAACATTTTTAAAACGTCGTCTGAAGTTCAATTCCTTACTCTGCAGTTGACGTAGAGCAAAAGAATGAAGTTGGTCTTTGAAGAGCTGAGGTCGGCTAAGTTTCGTATATCATCTACGCTTTCGACAAGGGTTGGGAAATTTTTGGCTATAAAAATACACACGTCGATGCCGAACGTGGCCATAGTTTGTAGTCAACCCTCAGCTGGAGACGCCGTGCTCGATAGCCTCTGTCCACACCGGCCAAACAACCGTCTAAGCCTCTTCAGCTGTCCGACGAGATTGGACAAAACGGACCGACATCAAGCCTACTGGGTCATAAGATGCCCGTGGCTAACTACGCTGGGTCGAAGTTCCGGTACTACATGTCGCTGGTGGACGATACGGTAAATCCCCCCTTAGTGGATACGCCAAAATGAAATTGACACCTCATCGTGTACGTCCGTGCCTGCGCCGGAATTTCCGGAAATATTGCCCGACGTCCGGGAGACCAGTGAATTTGGATGCTGTTCAACGCTGAGTCATTGGTCCTCAGCGCCGAATACCCCGTTTTTTACTGGTGGACAGCCCGGAACCGGAAACTCGTGGAAAAAAATGTATTGACGCCACCGTGCAGAAGTTGTTGGCCGGAGAGTCCATCTAGTCCAAACGGCGTCGTGATGTTTTGCTGAGCCGTTTAGTGTGACCGCAACCTGTTTGTTGCCATATGTAGTAATGTAAGCAATATACTCACTAATAGTATTTAGTACAGAACTTAGTACTATTTACTACAATAGGCATGTAATTTAGTCCATGTCAGACCATGTGAGCTTTACAATGTATGATCTTGTTAAATGTTACTTAAATAAATGTATGCTTAAACAAACTAGTTAGTGTTGATTTGAATGAGAACACTCGAATAAAACACTGCCTGCATTAAAACCGAATTCAACCATTATGTATGCTTATAATATTATTATTCATTATTACATATTTTCGTCCGTCAAGGTTTTGATTGAATGACTTTACAACGATGTCCCGAGATTTATTGTGTACCTACCTACTACGTAAAGTGTACAGTGTTTTTACACGAACGGTTTCGAAAAGATTTAACGTGAGTACTTGGAGGACAATACCGCCTTTGTCACGCTCTGAGTAGGTATATATGACTGTAAAGTGTATATAAGTCATAAACTCGTACATTATAATATAATTATAAGTATAAAGTATTTATTTTATATAAAAGGAGACTAAATACTCAATATTTTGCACATGTTTTCCTCATATGACTATATTATGATCAATTAGATTTGAAACTATAAATAAAGCGCCCGGTATATATAGTGCTTGCCGTACCGACTATTAAACCGTGTTCTGCCGCCGAGGGCGGCTGTGTTTGCGTTCGGTACGGCAAGTGGCTTTACTTGCTCAGTTTTAGGGTTATGTGTGTGGGGATGATGTTTTTGGACTCGTGAGAGTCTCTACTACATGTAGTCCATGGTCTTAAGTGTGTGGGACAACTTAGGGCCCTATAATGTGGGTGTGAAGTTGTCCCGGTCGTGTGTGTGTCTTTACTCGTCTATGATTGGTGGTCCTGAAAAGGACCGTTTTATAATGCGTGATCGGTGTACCGTTACAGCATTTATGCCTAATTGTCATAAAAATGTTCATAGAAGAAAACAATATTTTAAAATCATTAAATTCTTATTTCAATAACAAATACATTTTGATCGAAATGCGTACTGGCACTTCAATGGTAAGTGATTTTGGATAGTACGTATAGACATTTAAAGCTTCTATAAAGCCTAGTAAAATAAAAAAAAATCATCTTTTTGAAACATTGCCTAATAACTACAATAAATTGTACAATTAAATATAAAATCATAAGCTTAACATAATTACAGAAAACATTTAAAATTTAACACTTTGACCGCCATAAGTTCTTATACAAGATCTCATCAAACTTTGTGCCAACAACCACGGGCTTTCATACTTTCACATGAACACAGTTTTGCCAATTTAAAGAAATATTCATCTAAAAAAACTGATACCTAATGATGATGCAAACTTTTATTACTTACTGAAAGTGGCAACACTGCAAATTTTAAGTCCAAGAAAAAAATATTGATTATTGAGACCTATTTGGTGAACAAGATCGCTCTAGAATCATTTTCAGTGAGATTTTATATGAAAACTCAAAATCCATGTTAGAGTAATTTTGTTGAGATTTCAAATTTGATCTCGTGGCCATTGTAAATAACACAGGGAAAACCACTTTTTGTGATCAATGTTTTAATTTAACTTTGAGGATTGTACAAAACTACTCATTTCTGCCTTGAAAATAATAGCTTCTTAATAAAATAAATCATCACATTTTTAATATAATTTTCATAGTTAAACCTGTAGATTAATGTACATTAATTTCCGTTAATGTAACATAATGACAAAGTTCATTGGTTATGCAATGCGTACCTATTACGAGGTCTTTGTCATGTATTTTCATAGGCAACATTTTACTCCTTAAAAAAGAGCTGTAGACACACACGCCTTTTGACATTATTTTTTTATTACTCAGTTTTAATACCTAATTTTCTTTTTTACTTTATTTATCCAGAAGTAAAATGTAACCTTTTTCGAGGTTAATATTAAATTTACGGCTTTTTACGCTGAGCATAATTGAATAATTTGTATTAAAATTTAAAACTGTATTTTTTCTTCTTTTATTGTAAGACTGAAATTATTTTTTTGACTTATATTAAATGTTTTCTAAATTAGTTTACGTATTAAGTCTATCAAACGACAAACATCGAACTATTTGGCATTGCAAAAATGAAATAATTCACAAGTTTTGTTATAATGTACGACCTTGTCTGATAGCTAGATTATTTCGATTTATGTTTGTGCAATATTTATAATTATATTAAAGATAAAGTAACAATTATGAACGTGAATCTGAAAATCTGGTACTACTGTATCCAACATTGAGAGTGAGAGTTTTACATTCAACACTTAATTATTTAGAAATCGTGTACAGTTGCCAATAGCAGCATATTATAGTATCATATTATATACCTAACAACGGACGACATTATGTAGAAATTAAATCAATACACAAATTAGTGCTGATATAGAAACGGGCGCATTTACGAAGGCATTATATTCTAATATTCGCTTAAATTAAATTAATTTTCTGGCTTTAAACATAATATTAAAATTTAAAACATGTTTGCCAGCGTGGATTGGATGTGTAGGTATGTATGTAGTAATAATTTATTATTGTTATGATATAATTTTTTATCAGTAAGTCATTATAAATTAGATTATATAATATCAAATAATGAATTGATTGCACGTTGCATTCATCCCATACTAATATGTACCTACTATAATTATTATAAACACTGAACAGTATAATTAATTTATGAGTACAATATTTACATTGGCGTAGGTACCTACAAAAAGTTTACATGACAATCCAGACTATGTAAAATGTACTGATAAAATTATAAACATTCATTTGAAACATTCCACTTTTCAAAATCCATTGAACAGTATTGTGCTTACACGAATACATTAATTGTCGTAATACATAATAAAAAAAACATTTTCACAGAGGTATAGTTCCAGAAATGTATATCATTATAATTTTTAAACAGCTGTGATAGCTATGTTCCAAATCCAGGTAACCTAAAAGGCAGTGTTTTCTGTACTCCGTAAATCACTGGAAAAAAATATCAGTTTCTGTTATGTCTAGAGCTCTAGACATCATCGCTGCAGCTAATACATCATACTAGTACACAAGTGCGTTATACTGCCACGACATGAATGGATTAATTATTCAACATGGGCAATTTTTTCGATAAAATAATATTACATTTTATACCTGTGCTGTCACTTTATATGGTATATAAATCAATAGTTCACCGAGTGAAACTCGAATAGATTAGACTCAATACTGATTAGAGTGTTGCGCATATTATATTATACAGCCGTATTGACTATTGTGTTATTCACATACCTACTCAATACCCATAATATGAACAAACACGTCATGTCATATGTCAATATGTCATTATACGTGTGATAAGAAAAACATTTTTGTAGATTACATTTTCATACCTTTTTGTATGGACTTTTTGTTAGATTATATTATTATAGTAATATTATAGTTACTCGTGTCCTCACATTAATCGTAAATCGGTGATATATAATAATAAAAGAAGATATGATGATGATAGCTTAGATTTGCATAGTTTTTTTTTTTACAAACAAAACGGTTCAATTGTAAATAATGTTCTTATAATAATATAAACTATGTATAATTCTGAAACAATTATTTTAGTTTCCAAGCGGAGCATTGGATGTATTGGTTATACGAAGGTTGGATGATATGTTTTTGCATGTTTCACATGTATAAGCAAAAACAAATTTGGAAATTTCTAAATTGTAAATTAAAATGTTGAAACCTGTGCACAACAGAATAACAACATGTTTAGTTTTGCAAATAAGATCTTGTAACACGTTTGGGATCCTGAGATGAAGTCTGTGAATAGGTTAATCCACAAATTATTCATGTGGAACTTTTATTAGGTATGTAAATACCAAATTAAATGGACCAAATTTACATAATACTATTCCTTTTAGTTAACAGATTGTAAATATCTTTGTAAAAATAAATATAAAAATAACTTTTCTGATACTATTATTTCTATTTTAATAATTACTTTTGGTAGTTAAAAAAATATTTTTATACGTCATGATGATATAATTCTACACACAGCTGTTCTTATATCGTATACCTACAGCGCCGTCTTACAGTGCTGTATCTGACTATCTTAGCAATAGGTACAGAAATAAAAACTGGGCTTTGCACACAAATTATTTATTCAAGTTTCTTATTTCTACTGTTGAATGTATTCAGATTTTCAAACAATGGAATAAAAAATATAAACAAACATCTTGATTCTAATAGTCCTAACCGATATAATTTGGATTATTATGGGTATGAGTGTTAGTTATACAAAGTAGTTCGGGACAAACAGTATCTACAAACTAGGTACTTGTATTTTTTTTTTAAATACATTCAAAATTAAATATCACATAATATGTGTTAAATTAAAAAATTAAAACGAGAGGGATGCTATAAAGAATATTGATTCAATTATTTATAAGTTCTTAATATTTTATCATGATTAAACTAATTGTAATAGTTGTTAATAATTGTTATAATATTATTTCATATAATATTAACGTCTATCTTCTGTAATTAACTTGTAATTTATAATTTGATATCGAGGTACCAAAAAATAGTTTAAGTAGGTCCAAATATAAAATAAACCTCATTAAAATGAATCAAAAATATTTTGATAATTTCACTGTGCAAAATGAATAACAATATACACGGCTAGTGGTGAATAGTTTCAAGTTTCTATAAATAACTTTTTTTGAATTACAACATAATAATATTTATTTTTATTTGTTGACCATAATGAAATATTTAATTTTCCAACATTTGAACTTTAAACAATGTCAATAAAAGTCATTTTTAATTTTTTCGAAATTTGTATGATTACTACAAATTTGTCAAAATTTGAATTCGAACTCTTATAAATACTGTTACTTTTGTACTTTGGATATTTTTTAAATTCATAAGGAAAACTTATATTCAACTTTTAATTTTTTTTTATGGGACACAATAATTTGTATCAAAAGTATGGAATAAAACTATAAAAAGGCAAGTTAAAATGTCTAAAAATGCTGATTGAAAATTTGAAGTACTTACATAGTTCGTAAAAGCACAGACACACACTCAGTTCGGGTCAAAGGCTCCGAAAACTACTTTATAGTATTATTATAAATTATAATTGTTAATTAAAAAATTCATCCTCAAAAGATGAAACGTGTTTCAAAGCTTTACAAACGGGTTGGACAATACTAATTAACTGTAGTTTAACCTATAGAATAATCTAAAATGTACCTATATATGTAATATAATATGTATTACGCTACATACACTATACTGTACAACTGCATTGTACCATAAAATATATATGCACAAAATATGATATTCAAACAAAAAACAGATCATCTTATTTAGACAAATTGTCACAAATTTTAAATGAAATTTAACAGTTATGTGTATCATGTTTTATTTTTATTTATAAATACAAATACATCAGCATTGAATATTTATGTGGTTAAATAAGTTCTATGTTAAAACTTTTTTTCTTACCTACATAAGTATATAAATATTTTCTTATATAGAGTGTCATTTATTTAAATTTAATAACAACGGTTTCCACAATATAGTAAAATATAAAATCACATCAAATAATTATATTATGATATATTTTTAAATTAATTTTATAATATGATTGTAACATAATATAATCCATACATTAAATTATACATGATTAGCTATAGTGTCTATTATGCTTAATTTATTTTATTGTTTATTACGTTTCGGCTGCATTTTTTCGATGCATTTCAAGTTCGTTTTCATCATACTCGCGATGTAGTAAATTATCATAATATAACCGTTGTAGAAACTTTGAACGTTGAGCAATTTTTTTCTTGAGCATTTGTTCCTTTTTCAGTTTTTCTTGTTCTTGTTGTTTTTTAATTTCTTCTCGTTTCTTTAATAAATATTCTTGATATTGTTTTTGTTTTTCTGATTGATGACGTTGGAGAAGGGCTTGCTGTGCTTGAACGTTAAAAATGTGGTGATTCATTGGATATTTACCCTGTGGTTCGAATCGCTTATCCACATAAGATCTTTGTTGTGTTTTATGCACTTCATTATTATGATTAAATACTTGCGGCAGTTGCAATAACCTATTTCCTGGATACTGTGTATTCCATTGAAAGTCTTGTTTCTTATAAAGACTGCCAAAGTTGTCTTGTAAGATCTGAAATACTATATAAATCAAAATTAATTTTATGAAGCGTCACGGCAAATAACAATAATAACATACTGGTTTTTAGATTTTCATTTCTTAACCATTTCAACATTTTGATTTTACAACCTCAAAATATTTGTTTCATTTGTAATCTTTATCTAGTATATTTATGTTACAGGTGAAAGTCAATTAGTTTTTTTTAGACTATTCAAATAATAATATAATAAGAAATTTAATTAAATATAAAAATATAATTATAAAATACAATTTCCTTACATTTTTTAATATTAATATGATTTACGTAATATTTAAGTGTTTATTGAACAAATTGTTTTATTTTATTTCCTTCAAATATTGGAATACTAATGAAAACGTTTATTCGTTGATGTTTAATTTAGGTTTATTGATTAATATTCAGAATTTAAAAGTTAAAATTAAATAGTAATATTATATAACGTATAATTAAATTGTAAAAATGACAAAATAACTATACTTTAAATTTTGATACTAATGAATAATGCTATTTGTATAATTATATCATCATTACAGAATATTTAAAAAGTGCGATCGGTACTTAATACAATTATAATAATTGTATTCACTATTATGATATGATACAGCCAATAATTTAATTAAAATAATAGTAAAATGTATTTTTTTTTTAGTTCGAATTCTGCATGATTTTTATTAGAAAACAAAAAAAATCCAATTTTTCAAATATGCACTTATCTGAGTTTGAGGTTCTTAGTATATTTTGCCATACTAAAAAAATCTTAGAGGTTCATTTTCGGAATTTTGACGCGACAAAGTGCTATCAGAAAATGGCAGAAGACGAAATGATTTTGCAACATAAATTGTAATTAACAAACAATTAACAGTTGCTATTTTGTTAATGAAGGTTGCTAGGTATTCGTGGTTACGTAGATGGATATTATTAGTATTACTACCATTAAATTAGCTGCGTAGAATGTATCTATATCCTAAGTATTCAGTAGTAGCTCGCCCGCGACCCTTGGTGCAGGTACGTTTTGAACAGCATTGTGACGTCATGTCGACACAACTGCGTGACTTTCCCCCAAAATATTGTATCAAAAACGAAATGCTACGATATATTACGTAATTTACCAACCATTGTCCGATCAACATGGTGTGCCCAACTTTAAGTTACGTCAATGAATATCGGACACAAATTGAATTTCGGATGTAGGCACACGAATCTTTTACACTTGACTAATGCGTATCGTTTCGCTTGATACGGTACGAAGATTTTATCGTGCCTATGTAATTTGCGACAGCACCAGCTGGCCCTCCCCCCGCCTAAAGGTTTAACGATAAAAAAATCTTGTTCATTATTTCTAAAATAGAAAAGAAAGTATTGTTTCGGAAGTATGAATTTACTACATATTAGTTTCATTTTCCATTTTTCTGTTATCTTTATCTTTGTCCAGATTACTTTTTTGTCATTTGGTTATTCACACTTTCAATAACATTAATATTAAATACAACTTTATTATTCAGTTATATTATAGAATTGGTACAAAATATCAACTAACTTACAACAAATATACTACGAATTAAAGTATTTTATGAAGAATATTATAATACTAAGTTTTAGAAAAATATTTTTTAATTTAATTTAATTTTAAATTCTTCTGGTTCTATAATAGTATCCAAGTATGTAGGTGGTCCCCAAAAATTTGAAATTTATTTAAATTCCAATAACTCACTATTATTACTAAACAAACTGTACTATATATGTCAAAAATCAAATCCCAAATCCAACTTGCATGGTATGTATATTGTATATGAACAGTAGGAGGAATAGCTAGTCACTTGTATAGCGACTACATGGCAAGTTCAATTATTCAAAATCACCTGAACAATATTTTAATCGAAACATTAGTTACAGGAAGTAGGAACAATGACGGTAAATTCATTCCACCATCTTAAAATACGCTGGCGCCGTGATATTTTACACTAATAATAAGTAATAACATATATATATATATCACTCTTACGTTGGAAGTTTCGCTCATGTAATTTAAATTTAACATTACTCTAATCATTTTTCACATACGGCTATCGTAAATGTAAATGTTGTATTATAAATTGTGTATGTCTTATGAATATTAATATTAATAATAATAAAAGTATATATTCAGAGTTTTCAGTGACATTGTACACCCATTTCTGACATATCAACGTGTTATTAACTTATAACTAAATCACTTATATCGTACTTTTGTACATATAATGTACTTTTATGTGAAAAATAAAATTATAGTGGGTAACTCTCTGTTATACATTAGGAGTAGAGAGTTGGACTAGAGAGTAACTGTAATGGATATGTTAAATTTGAATTCAATAATCATTTTATACGAAAAACGATTCTGAGCAAAGATAGTCTGTTTGCCTATAATATTAATAAAAAAATTGTATGATATTAATGTGATTGAAATAATTGATTTAATTATTAGGCATCAGTAATACAGTAGGTTAAATACATTTTTGCCAAAAAATTGCATTTGAAAATATCATTTTGTATTTGTGTGTATGCTAAATAATATATATAAATATAATAATGTACTCTAAAGTCTCAAGACGTACCCACTAATAATATTTTAAAATTACAACAAATTAACTGAAATCGTTAATCTTGGTGTTAATATAGCTATAGTTTCGTAAAAACTTAAAATGTCTGTAAAAAATACCTGATTATATATATTTTTTTTTTTTTTTGGTTAGTGTATGAACTATTATGCACGAGAAGCCTTGTATTAAATTGTTAATTCTTAGCCATAACAATTAAACATTATCCTAAAATTGTTTAACTACAAAATAATTTCAAAATTTTTTATATTTTTAGGAATTACGCAAAAATTCAAATTTAAATTCTTAGAAAAAACTTCTAACTACTTATAAGGAACCTAGAATTTAATTTTCAAGATTTTTGAACCAACGAATACAATTTAATTGACATTTAAAGGAAAAAACTAAAAAAAATATAATACTGAATATTTCATTAAGCAACTCAAAACAAATCACAATATTTTGAAAATGCTACCATGTAAAGAAAATGATGAAATTAACTTTTCATGAAAATATCAAGCACCTACGGTTATTATTTGTTGAATAACAACAAAATAAGAATATTGTTGTATGAAAAATTGTTAATTTAAGGGTTCAACGTCTAACATCAAATGCGCATAAAAAAATATGTTGCGTTTACGTTCAACTTTTTTTTTAATTTCCACAAACAATTACTTATAAGGAACTTTGTATTACATTTTTAAGTTTTTTAACAGAGCGGACATTTTTTTATTAACAAAAGTTTAGAAAAAACTAATAATAATCGAAAATTTCATAATTATGCCTATAAATAGTTCGACACGAGTTAAAATGTTATGATGCATAGAAAATGTAGATTTAAAATTCAGTGAAAATTTCATGTATCTAGGGGTAATTTTATATAGAGTTACCTCAATAAGTCTGAAATCGATTTTGTCGAAAATCTATTTTGCTTAAAAATTTCAGTTTTTCCTTAATTTTTTGATGGGTTTTCTGACGCAAAATTACCAGCTAGATTCACTTTCCTGACATAATAGACGATGTTGAAGAAGATTGAAGCATTTTTAATGTGTCAAAACTTGATGACCGACAAAAAAAACAACACACATCACTATAAAATCAATTCGTTTATCTTTCTGCTCAGAATCTAGAAGGATCATATAAAATTAATATACTTTACTTGGCATATACTTACTATTAAATTAGCATAAACGTTTATTAAGTTAATATTTTTGGTAATATTCTTAAGAAATTTCAAGTAAATGAACGTCCATTTTAGTAACATCGGTTTATAATAAATAAAATAAAACAAAATTGTAAATATTCTTAATTTATACAATTAATGAATATATTTTAATATTTTAATTTGTTTGAATCTTTAAACAACCTTATGTATACCGAAATTTGTTTATATAATCTACATAATAAAATTACCCCAAGTATTTATATACAAACTAAATATTTATAGAGATTTTTAATAATTTAAAAATTGAATTACTGTATCTTGAATTCAAGTATATAATTATTTTAATAATAAAACTATTTTACCATTATTTCTTGGCATTGAATAAAAGTATGGAATAGATGGTCTTCCAAAATACATATTGAACGAATAACTAAAATAAAAAAACTTAATATACATTTTTAAAATTATTAAACTTAACACTTACACTATATTTTGTGAAATGATGACAATTAATAATATATACTTCGAAATCATTTCTTCTGTTAGTATAATAATTAATAATTACTTTTTAATGTTGTATAAATGTTTCCATTGATTTTCAATCAATGTTTATTTGACATGTATACATATAGAACCATTATTAGCATTATGTTACTTATTTATTATATATTTTCAGATATATGTTCTAATATCATAGAACTCAAGTATGTTAATATAATAATTAAGACTACAAGTGTTAAAAATTGCAAGCGACACACTAACCAATGTTTTCTATTCATATTCCGCAACATGTTGCGCTTAAATAATTATATATAGCTACAATTATAGCTATTTTTTCGGGTAGGAGCAGTATTACGTTAATTAGTTTTATATTTTATTTTTCGTTTTTTAAATGCATATTAATTGTTAGTATTCACGAACAAAAATAATAAATATATTTAATTCAATTATATTATAGTAATGACTTATTAGTAGATAATAATAATTAATGACTTATTGTTACTTTTAGATGCTTAATTGAATTTGGATTTATATAAAATCTGTATTTAAAAAAACAAATATATTAAATTGTATAGGCATATTATATACAATTGTATGTTTAGAATAATTGTGTGCTTTGGGATGCTCTTAAAAACTTTTACCATTTACACAATAGGCCTAAAAAAAAGATTCAAATGACCTATATTTTATTATATTATAATAGTGATTGATTAGTTCATAGTAAAAATAGATTTGAAACATAATTGGAAAAATACATTAAAACTCACATGATATATTTCATAAATATTTCCAAACTAACTAATTATATTTCAGCTATCTTAATAATGATTGAGTTAAATTTGTTTTTACATTAATAAAGTTTATACCATGCATAAATACATGAAAACCCATTTCACACTAAAGGTACTTCTTTACGTAAAAAATATTCTCTTCTATTATGTGTGGACTTATCAAATCAATTTCAGAGACATTTTGACATTTATAATCTGAATTCGATTAGTCAAGTACTTGGGCCATTATAAATGCAATACTGAAAGAATTCCTTTAACTACCATCAATATGAGTTTAATGGGTATGCAAACAGTCAAAGGATAAAATAACTATAGGGTAAGAAAGTAATGTTGCAATATAATCCACTAAAAATTTATTTTCATGACAATCATAGTCCTAGTAATTCAAAATGGCCAAAAGGTATGAGTTATCCTGTTTTTATGAAAAATAAAAACAATAAATTACACATATAAGTTTATAGGGTACCTATAAAAACAATCAATCTTTCATTTACAGTATTATAATATTATCATCACTAAAATTGGCTGTAAACATTAATTTAGTAATTCGGGAATTCGTATTATTAAAATACCACATTGAGTAATATTTAATAAATTAAGTTATTAAAATGTCATAAGCTGATTTAGTTAAAGTTACAACACAAAGAAGTACAAGTGGGGATATTGCAAAGACATCATCTCAATTGCACCACTGCAAAAAAGTGCTTATTCAGAACACAAGTTTAAAATGTTTATACAAAAGATGGATAATTAACCTTAGTCAATGAAGGATTATTGCATTTGAATAGGATGTTATAAAGTAATGATAATTATAGGAATGAGTTTATAAGTATAATATTTCAGAAGATTAGGCTATAGCCTATAAGACAAATAAACTGAGTAAGAGATGCATTATGTACAGTTATTGTTAAGAATACTTTTCAAATGTATTCAGAATACGTATTTAAATATAATGACTAAAATATAAAAGTATACAAAATACTTAAAAAGTAGGTATTTTTTTTGTTTATTACAATATTTGTACTTTATCTCGAATGTATACTTACAATTAAAAATAAATATGCTAATGAAACAATTAGTAAATTCATTTTTTAATTGGTTCAAGAATGTCGAATTACACATAACTATTATATTTTAATCAGAGCAAGTTAAACTTTAGTTTGGAAAATAGTGCTAGAAGAACTGTTGCTATTGTCTCACCTGCTTATTTTATGAAATCTTTGAAATTCTTAGATGCATTATAATACATTTATTGTTTTAAGAACAATTTTTAAAATAGTAGAATACGAAACAAAAATATTGCTTATTGAAGATAAAAGATGACGACAGACAGACAAAAAAAATATATACATACCATTGTAAAATCAATACACTCATCGCTCTACTCAGAATCTAAAAGAAATAATTTCTTTGTCAACAATTGTAACGGAGTCTGTAAAGCGAATAAAATAAAAAACTGTGATTGATTAAATATTTGTATGTTAATGAGTGAACAAATTTAACGTATAGGCTACGGAAAATACTATACAATCGCATTTTTATCACCTGTTCCGAAGTTTTTTTAGATATTATTTTAAAATAATTTTAAGAACTACATTTATTTGAATGTAAATAAAAATTATAACATTATTAATTTTTGTTATTGGAATTAGAACAATTTCATTTTTTTTTATTAATTGAAAAAATATATATACCTGAGAACATAATTTTAATAATTAATTTATCAATTTTCTATCGCCTTTAAGATAGGCTTGTGGTGGAGATAAAGAGTTGAGTCATCATTTGTATAACATAGAAATATTAACAACTTGATAATGTCAATAATATTATAATTATTATTCGGTGAGCAATTTCTTAATAACACAATAAACCTAGGCGATCGGTTATTACACGGAATAGGTTTTTTGCGCATCATACAACTTATCATAAATATATATATTTTTATGTTACGACAATTTTATCCTATTATTGGATATAACAAATTGATAACGAAAAGGGAAAAACGAATCCTTGAAATGTTAAATATATGAGATCTTAAAGATCATAAATCAAGTCTAAAATACTTCAGAATCTAGAATTTAGATGTTATTATAGTGTGGTAATTTTTCGGTCTTCTCAACAACTTATCGAAGCAGTAGAATGTGCTATCAATTTCTAACTTAATATTACAAGTTACAACAAAAACTGAACTGTTCCAAGAGTTACCAAAAATGGATTTCTGTGTGCTGTTTGAACTTTCATATTCGCGGCGTTTAATTAAATTTGGATCTGAAACGACTTTCATTCGCATGAAGTTTATATGTATCTTATTGTGTGTAAACGATGTATTTAATGTTCATTTTACGGCGATTTGGTTCTAAAATGCTGTTTTCAATATTGTTTAAAGTTTAGATTTCATAACAATATTTAAAATGTATATCCATACAAAAAAAAAATGTGTGTAGAAAGTGTAATACTTAGTTATACACGGAAATTGTAGGACTTTAATAAAAGATTATTTTTCTTAAATTTATTAATATAATAAATGATATTTTTAAATTGTTTATTTATTAATATTTCTTAAACTTAAGAAGGAACATGGGTATTTTTATGCTGTTATTTTATATGAAAATACATAAGGATTCTCCTCTAAAATTATGAAAATTACTATTTTAAAATTATATGTCATGAATCAGATTATTATACATAATTTTTATCAACTTAACCCGTTATCCAATCGTTAGTAATATTTCTAAAGACTTTTTATAATTTCATAAAAAAAAATAACATTTTGACAAGGTAGTTTTATTTTATAAATAAATATTGTAGACAGGTACTACGTTTTTACTCTATTTTATTAGTTCATAAAATAATATTTTGTGATTTTAAATACAACCATGTCATAAAGAAAAAGTACATTTTTTATTTATTGTTTATAAATGATCTTGATATAAACGTTTTTTTTTATTTTGTTAGTTTAGTTTAATTTTTCTCATAGTATTTTGCCTATAGGCGTTCAATAATATCTTCGGTTACTGTTTTCTTAGTATGTTTTTGTTTACGTTGTCGTCTGACACTTGTCCCCTGTGGTTTATTGTTGACTTGATTTCGTTTCTTTTTTTCTGCTTCAATTTTTTTAAATCTTAGTTCTTCTTCTTGGCGTAATTTAATATCCTTTTCTTTTTCTTCCCTTTCTTTTCGTTCTTCTTCTAATATTTGTCTTTTAGTTTCTTCTTCTTGCCTTTTCATTTCTTCTTCTTCACGTAACATACGTTCCATTTCTTTTTGTTGCCTTTCTAATTCATTTTCCTCCGCTTTTCTTTTCTGAAGTCTTTCACGCCTTTCAATTTCTATGTCTAGTGCGCGTTGCATTTTTCTCTTTTCTAAAATGTCCTGGTCTCGTGTTTCTGGTTCTTCTCTTTCTCCTGATACTTCTGTTTCTTGTCCTTCTCCTGAATTCAGTGGTTCTTCTTGTTGTTGTAATTCTCCTTGTTGCTGTGATGTTTCTAGTTCTGATTCTCTTGGTTCTCCTGGTTCTCCCTGTTTTTCTTGTTCTGGCGACATTTCAGTTTTCAAATTATTTTGTAGATCTACTTGTGGTTGTTGAGGTAGTGTAGCTGGCATTGAGCTATAATTATTTATGGCTGGATCTTAAACAAAAAAATGAAATACTATTAAAATTGTTATAAAATAATAATAAACAATTTCAGTTTTTACTGTGAGTTGAAAAATAATTATCATTAAAGTAAACTAAGGTTACTGCTATTATAATAATTTTTAATAAAAATACCACTGTATTGATTAGGTTGATAAAATTGAAATCTGTTTTGCATGTTCATGAGTTGAGCTAATGCCATTGCTCTAGCATACGATGACATCAACAACATAGATAGTTGTTGCTGATTCATGGGGTTAAATGGAAACGGAGGTTGGAATCCTTGCATCATTGGTGGTGGTGGCATCATTGGTGGTGGCATTGGATACATTTGACGATTTCCTTCCATTGAAAATTGTGGCATGCTTGGAGCATAAACTTGATCTCCTTGTGTCGTTGATGACTTTTGTTGAGGTAAAAGGTTTGGATTTCCTAAAGTAAATATTAATTTAATACTCGAGTATCGGCGAAAAAATATGAATTTAATTTAAGTCGGTACTCTAGTCCAAATAAATAATATTTAGCTATAGGTTTGTAGTGATTTTAAAATTACCTCTATTCATATACGGACACAATGGATTTGCAAATCTAGAAAAAATTTAAATTAAAATGTTTTCCACAATTTGTCACCGAAAATTTTAAGTCAATTTGTTATTTTATAAGTTTTCAATACATCTACACCTACACATTTCACAACATAGTAAATACAGTTTCCATGCAATCAAAATTAGATCCCTAGGAGTATGTTATATTTAAAGATGATATATTTATCCAAAATCTAGCGCATAGCCTATATCCACAGTTAGGTTCAATACCTATATAGAGCTGCTTAAACATTTTAATAATTTATGAACTATTATGATTTATTACAAAGCAAAAACTTTAGAGAACATCAAATTATTTATTGTAGACGGTTATAATACATTTTTACCGAATAATCAAAACTAGTAGTTGCATACAATTATTTATCGTTAATTAAATACATTTAAAAAAAAAAAAAGTTAAAGCATCTTCATTGTTTAGATAGAAACCTTCTCAATAACTATTTTATATAGATGTTATCATTGGTATAGAAATTACAGAATAGCTAAAACTCACGTATTATTATAAATTATAATCGTACAGTTATCCGCATAATTTTATTAACCGAAGATAAAAATAGTGTTTTTAATTTAGGAAAGTTGTCTAATAAGTAATATGTAAGAATATTAAGTATAAAAATCAGCTGAACTTTGTGTTTTTCTTACTGTAAAACAAATTTTAAAAATACTTACATAGTAGTCAAACTGACAGATAAAACAACCGAGATTAAAAACATCATTATTGATTTTAAATAAATATGTGCTTTCAAATAGTACTAAAACCATATCATTTACACTATGTTACTTTTTCTGTGGCACACGTCATATTTATAAGTCTCAATAATATATGCCAAAATGTTGAGCTCACAAATGTTAGTAATTAACGATGACATATTAAAAGTAGTGTACTTTCATTATTTTAAACACATATTTTTTTGCATAATTACTAAATAAAGGTATACAATAAAATATATTATACACATTAACATCAACGATTTTAGGTGCCTATTTCTAATAAGTGGAAAATTAAAAAACTGAGGAAGTAACTTTGCTGTATAGGAGGTTTCGAGTGTACCTCGTCGTTGAGTATAGGTCATAACTCATAGCAATGGATGTAAAATTGACATATTATATTGAGGTTCCTCATTAATTTCAGTACACATCATTAAATTTATTGACTGATTCCTTGAACGATTCGTGTTGCATATAGGTATGAATAATGAATATACCTACGTATGATGAACATGGGACGACGAGACTGCAAGTTTATTCGATACAGTAGTACCGACTACCGGAGTATCTAGAATGCTATCTACAAAACGTCAGAGAAATGTTAAATTAGCTTCATGTCATCCATCTACTAAGGTACTCAAATCAAGTGGGTTCAAAACAGGAAAGTAATTATGAGATGGATGATCGATATTAAATATAAGCGCTACAATCATACCTATGTAAAATGAAAACATATCTTTTAGTATAAATTGTTTAAATCATGTGTAGATGTAAAAACAATAATTGTTGTAATAATAATAGCATTTTATTTTATGGGCACAATTTAACTTTTAAAACATATTTTAATCTTATCTATCTATAGTTGTAATTCTGTGTTTATGTGTAATCAAGTTGAGTTCATTAATAATTAACACAATTTTCAATTTATCAAAATGTATATTTAAATATTTGAATTCTTCGGTTGAGCTATTTACAGAGACTGTGACAAGCTGTCTTTTTATAATGAATTAAGTGAGGAATTAATCATACCATTGTACTACTATTACAGCTTGAAACATTTGATCGAACATAGGAATAATTATAAAATCCTTATCATACTTAATATGTACCTACCTGCCTAATTAAATTACCTATACATCAAACTAATTTATCTGAAATTTGAATTTCTGATCAATACCACTCAGTTATCGTAGTGGTTTTTGTATAGGTTTTGATATTGATTAACGAATCTAAAATAGCTAGATATTTTATATCAATGATACGGATGTTGCGTCGTGTATTATAATAATTTACCTAGAGATATAGGGTATTAATACTAATAAATAAAAAACATTTTGACGAGTTTTTGTGTGTAATTTAAAGTGGACTGTATTCAAATGTAAAACACCACACAACATGGAAAGATAATAGATAATATTA
>NW_019100511.1:27693-55098 GCF_001856785.1 Myzus persicae | reverse complement strand
TAAAAGGGCTTCTTCTAGCACTTTAGATGATATTCCCAGTCTGTCAATTGCTTCATCCATATCAATACTTATGTCTTTTTCGCAATATAGTAACATAAGTGACTCAAGTCTCTCTTGTCCTACCGTTGTCCGTAATCGGTTTTTAATAATCTTAACCTGTTGATAAATAAAAATGAAGTGTTAACAATATTACCTACTTAAGTACATAAAAATTGTATTTATATTCGGATCAAATATACATTTTATATATAAATCATTAATTTATTTTTTACAAAAAGGTAACAAAAAATTGTTAATTTTTAAATAATTAATTTCACTTTTTTTTAATAAATAAGATATTTTAAAATTTAAACAGCGTTCAAATTTAGTGTATGTCTGTATTCAATATTGTTACATTTTTAATAATAATAATATGTTGGGTCTTGCGACAATAAGGGGAAATTCTGCATTATAATTTTAGTACAAAATTGTAAAAAAGTGCCATATTAATATTTAATTCATAACAAAATGGGTTTAATTAATAACATATTTGTTTAGAGCACTTAATTAACATTTCTTATAAAGGTTTTAGCATAAGTACTACTCAATTAATGAAACTATATAATACTTTTATTGCACATTGACAGCAGAGCTTAAAAAAAATTAATTAATAATAAGTTAGTAGTTTTACCTTAGAAAATTTGCGTTCAGCAGAAGCAGACGAGGCTGGAATTGTACACATGCCCTTAAAAGCCAAGTATAAGTTTGGAAATGAAGCTGTTAAGCCAAATGAGCTAATAAGTTGAATCATTCGTACAGAAAACCCTAATTCTTTAGGATTGTATTTCAAAGCTATCTCATCATCATCATAATTAGAATCATCGTCATCATCATCATCATCATCTTTGTCAGTATCAACATTTTTTTCTGCATATCTAGCTTCCAATGATTCAAAACTTGCAGCAAACATTAGGTACTCGGACTGTAAATTATCCACATTAATTTCTGGCAACCATTTTGATATATCCATAAAAGTATTTGGAGGAAGTGACACACTGTTTACAGCATCTTTAAGCCGTGAATAAGAAAAAAAACTAAGATCAGTCAATACACCGCGATTTGATTTAAAACGACTATCTATTGTCCCAATTATAACATCGAATGTATAAAAATAAACGTTGGTTTTAAATTTAATAATAGCATCAATAGGGGCTTCATCGCTGCACAATTCATCTACCATTTTCTTCTTCCTTCTTATCCGTTATTTTTTTAAATTTGTTTCTTCTAGTTCATGTAGTATAGCAAAGTCTTTTGCTTCATTCATTAAGATTTTAAACGACTCTTCGGTTCTTAATTTAATCAATTGCTTTTTGGCACTGTCAACCAAAATTAATGCTTGAATAAAATCTAAAGTAGATGATTGTAAATAGCTCGAGAGAGGTGATGTTACATTAAATATCTTTTTCATTAACAGCATAGTCAATATAAATTTAAATGAAGTAATATTTTGGTAAATACTTTTTGCTTGAGATGATGTGCTGGTGTCAGATGATTTTGTGAGGTGTTCTAAAGACTTCACAACAGCCAAGTACTTTGTAAAAACTACATTAATTGCGCGGTCGTGTGAGGTCCAGCGGGTGGTTGATAGATTTTTCATTCTAAATACCCGTGCATTTGGATACAATACAATTTGCGAATCAACAAAGTCTGCTGTCCGTTTTCTAGCAGACATAAATGTAGTCAGGGATTGGATGTTAGAAATAAATGTTTTAATTTCAATACTTGACTCGCAAACATCTACAACTACAAGATTCAACACATGTGCGAAACACCAAATGTAGACAGCTCTTGGATTCTGGGATTGTACATATGTTCTTAATCCCTGATACTCGCCTTGCATTGAACTTGCACCATCATACGCTTGCGCAATAAGTTCTTCTTTCCAATTTAATTTATACTTTTCACAAATATTATTAAAAGTATTGATCAAACCTTTTCCACTAGCATCACTAGCCACTTGTAGTGCAAGTAAACGTTCTTGAATTTTACCATCATTAGTTACAAATCTCACTACAAAGGCCAACTGCTCTAACTTGGACAAGTCTGTTGTGGTGTCTATAATTACAGCAAAAGCACCACTACTTTTTAATTCAACAATTATTTTTTCTCGAACCATTTCACTCAATATTATTAACATTTTATTTTGGGTATTGTTGGATAAAAATGTCAAACGATTTTTTTTTTATTTTCACTAATTTTACATAAGTGATGTGAGAGATAAGGATTGTATTTTCCCAGTAAATTAATAAGTTCTAAAAAATTTCCTTGATTAGAAGATGAGGTTTTTTCATTGTGACCACGGTATGCTGAATTTTGTTTAGCTAGGTATAACACTGCTCTAAAAACTGCCAAGACTATTTCTCGATTTTCTGCTACAAATTTATTTTTTGAGTTTGTAAGCCTTTATCAACTCTTTGATTACTTATGTACATTCCTCTATTTATTTCAGAACTTAAATGCTCTGGCTTGCATTCGTGTAATTTAATTTTTTCAGTTATTCTAGGCCAATTATTTGTGCCTTCAGTAGCTAAAGACTGTTTTTGAGCTTTAGGAGTTCCAAAAAGTTTGCAACTAGAACAGTAAACTTTATTTTCGATAGGAGAGTATGATAACCAGAATCTTCTGACTTTTTTATTATTTACTTGAGCGTAATAATAATGTTCATGGAATGATCTACCGTTTGTATAAGGAAATTGTTTACCAGGCATTTCCTGAGGTGTTGGTTGACATGGACCCATGGTGGCAAGTAAATATTTATGCTCTTCTGATATATAGTTTAACTTTGCAAAAACACTGGGATCATTTGACACTTTCGATTCGAAGAAATCTAAAATAAAAAAAAATCTAAATGAAAAACCTTATATTAAATTGTCAAGTCTTATTTATACATAAAAAAAAAAAATCAAATATTTCAAATGCCTATAAATAGCTGAAAAATTAACGAAATATTTTGAAAAAAAATGATGTGCTGCAGAAAATGTCACTTTAAACAACTGGTGTAGGTTTCATTTTCATTTTCAAGCTATTTAGCTAGCATAAGATAAATTGATAAATAATTATTTTTACCTTGTTCCACAGTATCTTCATTGATTGGTTTGTTGATTTCATTAACATTGTTTTTAACCATCAGATTATCAATGGAATGGTCTAAAAGTAAAAGTAATATTATATCAAAAACATAAGGAATTGTATGTATTTTAATGGTTTGAACTAGCCACTAGGTATTTAGCTTACTTTGTAAAATAACATTTTCACTAGCATTGTCATCAATAGGGTTTTGATCATTACTAGAATGCGCTAAAACAATAATAAGAGAAAAAATTATATGAAATATATTCAATAGAGCAGTGTCTAAAGTACCTATTTGAGTAGGTAGCTATATTTAAATTGTATTCTAAATAGGTACATTTTTAAAAACTAGAAGAATCTAAAATATATAAAATATTTTCAAAGATTAACTTATGTTATTAATATTTAATGCATATTGCTTAATTTTATAAAATCGAGCAAGTCATGATTAATAAACTAACTAAAAATATTAACAAAAAAAATTTAATAATTTTTAATACTTATTATGGCATGGATTTTTCATATTATATCTATTGTACATTGAAAATACTTACATGAAAATTCAGGTTTTCTTTTTGTTTGGTTTTCCAAATCCGTACTTTCTAACTTGTGTTTTAAAGAAGGACTTGGAGTAATTTTACTAAAAAAGTTGAAATTTTTAAATTCTGTTGCTTTATTTTAGCAACTTTACAAGCATTTACGTGTCGGGACCAATTAATCAAATTAATATTATTATTGTTTTTTCCGCACGCACATACAATTATGTTTTCTGATGAAGACATGAATTTATGAATAAAAGTTATAACGAAGTAAAAAGTTGAGTCACACGATTACACAAAATGTAACATTACTATTAACTATTCTACTTAAATAATTAATCGCACGATTCAATTAGCTTAATTTATTTGGTACTCAACACTTCTAGTTACAGCTCGGGCCCTCACACACTCCGTGTGGACCTCCGCTCACTAGCACTAATTACTAACTAACTACTAATAACAGGACTGGAGAGTCACACGCACCGTCACAGGTGACCCCCACCATACCAGATGTTATCATCCGGTCGTCCTGACCTTCCTGTTGTCCTCAACAGTAGAGTACATACAGGGCTTTACTTTAGTGAAATTAAATTTAACAAGATTCACATTCCTTAACTTACAATAAATTAACAATATTTAAACAATTTACAATTAATAATCTTGACTTAGGAAACTACAATTAACAAATATCTCAGTCTTGGATAACAATTTACAATTTAACATTCATAGTCAGCATGCCACACAGGTGGCCTTCTCACTCTACCAAACCTTCCTTGGACTGTTTCAGCTGTATCTTCATCTTCCTTCTCTTCAATAGTCTCACTACCACCAGACTCTTCGGCTGTTTCGTCACCATCATCCTCCATCTGCTCATCTTCTTTGTATATTCGCCATGATTTTAACTGTGACACATGTGCCGTTGTTGCAAATCTGCTGTTTTTAGTTTGGTCCAGTTCAGCAACGCGGTAGACATCTCCCGGTAGCACTTCGATGACAACCAACGGTCCTCTGTAGCGGTCTTGTAACTTTGTGGACTCCCCAGTAACCGTGGGAACCCTTTTCATGACCACTACCTCTCCGTTCGTGTAATGGGTGTTGTTGTGCCTGTGCCTATCATATCTGGCCTTGTCCTTGTCCTTCTTCCTCTCCAGTTGTTCACGGACAGCTTCACGTACCTCTTCAGGAGGCTCCCAATTGTCCGCTGTTTTCGACAACTCCCTCAGAACACCTTGATGAAACCGTGGACGATATCCATGGAGCATCTCGAACGGTGTCCTAGTACTGACCTTACTTTCGCTGTTGTTGATGGAGTTCTGCACCTCTGTCAGAATCTCGTCCCAATCCTTGCCTTCTTCTGAGCACGTCATTAATGCAGCCATAAGAACACTATGCGTACGCTCAACCTGACCATTCGCTTGTGGGTGGCGCGTGGAGGTCAATATATGTTTGATCCCTTGACCTTCACAATATTCTTCGAACACTCGAGCAGTGAAACACGTCCCTCTATCAGAAATTAACCTTTGAGGTAATCCATAAGCGTTCACAAATTTCTTGACGCACTGTAGCGTTTCGTCAGCGCTCGTACTAGCTACAGGGTAAAAATTTACATATTTAGTAAAGTTGTCTACAAAAGTTAGCACATACTTGAAGCCGTCCGAAGTGGTAACCAACGGGCCCACATGATCAAGGTGTACAGTGTCAAATGGTCTTTTGCCTACAGCAATCGGATGCAACAGGCCTGGCTGTTTGCCTCTTGGTCCCTTCACCATCAGGCATTCGAAACACATCTTGATGTGGAATGCGACATACCTCCGCATCTTAACGAACCAAAAGTCCTGTAATATATTAGCAACCGTACGGTCCACAGCCGGGTGCCCTTTCAAGTTATGTGCAGCAACCACCAATCCCTTGCGCATGGCTCTAGTCATTACGAACAACAGCTTGCCGTTAACTCGCCTGTACAGCTGCCCGTTCTCTAGCGTAAAACTTTTGTCAACCAAGTTGTAGTCAACTGGATCAGCATCTAGTCTCTGAACAATACTTGACACCTCTTGATCAGCCACTTAGCACATCCGTACCTTATCTTCGATGGTCAGTAATACACAGACGTCCCATCTATCCTCCAACTCCACGTCGAAAGGAAGTTCCTTACCACCAGCAGGACTTACTGGGGCCCTAGACAAAGCATCCACATGACACATCCGGTTCCCAGGTCTGTATCTGATTGTAAAATCATATTCCTGTAACACATCGTGCCAACGGGCTACTTGCGCGTTCGTCGCCTTGAATGAGTTCAAATACACCAGCGCCTGGCAGTCCGTATAAACCACGAATTTCAACCCCAAGAGGAACTGACGTAATTTGCTCATTGCCCACACCACACACATCAATTCCAACTTGCTGGAATGGTACTTGGATTCAGAATCACTAGTTTTTTTACTTATACAATAAACCAACTTAAGCGAGTCGCTAGTCTTCTTGGACTGTAACAGCATAGCGCCAAGTCCTAACGAGCTGGCATCAGTATGGAGTTCGGTAACTTCCGCATTTGAATCAAACATAGTAAGAACCGGCGGTTCCGTCAATCGGTCCTTCAGCACGCGGAAAGCACCATCCTGCTTATCGCTCCACAAAAAATCTGTGTTCTTCTTGGTCAATCGCGTAAGTGGTTCTGCTATGATCGCGTATCCTTCCACAAACCTGCGAAAGAAGCTGGTAAGCCCCAAAAATCTTTTCAACGACGTCACGTCGACCGGAGTAGGAAAGTCCGATATCGCCCGAGTTTTTAGTTCACCTGGCTGTATCAAACCGCCGCCAATAATAAATCCCAAAAATTCAATCTGCTTGGCACCGAAGGCACACTTTGATGGTTTAAGAGTCAGACACGCACTCCTCAACCGATCAAACACCAACCTCAGTTTGGACAACATATCGTCCCAGTCAATAGCGTCGATGACCATATCATCTAAATAGTTCCTGACAATTTTCCCGTGCAATGGTCCCAGCACATGCCGCATCAGTCGAGTAAACTCGGCTACTGCCCCGGACAAACCAAACGGCATACGGGTAAACTGACCTGTGGTGTCTTCAGTTATGAATGCAGTCTTCGCGGCCGCCTCGTCCGTTAATGGTATCTGCAGGTATCCACTGGCCAAATCCAACTGCGCGAACAACCTGCTGTTCCCCAACGAATGCAGTTGCTCGTTCATATCAGGCAATGGAAAGTGTTGCCGGAGGGTCTGCTTGTTGAGGCGCCTGTAATCAACACATAGTCTATGCTTGCCAGCGCTTTGCTTAACAAGTAATACCGGGCTGGCATAAGGTGAGCGAGTTTCGACCACTAGCCCACAGCGTTTCCAATCACTTACAATTTTTTCTATTTCGGCCCTGTCAGCCGCCTTCGTTTTGTAGGGTTTGCACATAACGGGTTTGCTGCCTGTTACCTCCGAAATATCCATCGATGTCAAGGGAGTGCAGCCAAGTTCCTCCAGGCTAGTGGCAAAACAGTCTCGATACTCATTGACCAAGTCGGACAGACTTGACCTCTCTGCGGCACTCGCCTCTTCATCCACAAATTTAAATTCGCTTAAATCAAGTGGTGCACGCTCCAGTTCGCTCTCCGTACTCACTACATGCAAGCTGTCCAATTCGTTACCCAACGATACAACGGTAGTGTCAACTAGCTTGTTCACAACGTTTGCTTCTGCGAGTACTAATTGACCTCCTGATTTATAGTACGATACCGCAGGCGAATCTAACCAGTTCCTTCCTATAATGGCATCGGGTCCTTGAACGTCGTCTGGAACGATCAGCGTTACTACTGGTCCGGCGTTGAGTCCGTCAATAGTTATTTCGATCACCGCCTCCCCGACAGTCTCGAGAGCAGGCACAACCGTGCTGCCAACACCATACAACGGTTTTACAAATGGTCGAACGCTTACTCCACACTTAATTGCAAGTGTTGCCTTGAACAACGTGAAGTGACTGCCTGTGTCCAAAAGCGCAACAAACTCACAGTCGTTCACAACTCCGACCTTCTGGTACGGATGATGTGCTTTCACGTTCTTCTGTTCAGCAATAATATTGACTTGTTGCTGGGTCGGGCAATTCGTCACCATATGACCAGCTACGCCACAGCGAAAACATGTCATTGGTTTTCTTTTTGTAGGACATTCGCGGTAAAGATGCCCTACTTTGTGACAGTTGAAGCAGCTGCCGCGCCCGACATCATCAGTCACCTTGTTCTCTTGGCTCGACGTATTGGCAACCGCTTTGTCTCCAACCGGTACCGCACGCCTCCAAGTCTTTTTATCCTTTTGAGAGTCACCTGCTGATTGACTCCGTTGTTCATTCGTTTTGTACGAGTCCTTGGGCTTGACAGGTCGGTCAGACTTCGCGTCCGTTTTTCTCAGCGAGTCCATCCGCTCTCAGTCCAATATGTCTGCCAACAAATCATTCTCATCCCTATGCACTCTGCACAGAGCATACATAGCCATTTCACGCGAATGCAGACCTTGAATTACATGGTCCCGTACTTCATCGAACGACAGCGATAAATCGCGGCACAGTCTCACCTTCGATTGGAAGTAGTCCATTGAGTGTTCATCCTTGCTCTGATTCCGCCTACGCAAAGCGTCCCAGCGATCAGACATACGTACAGCGCGTATAAACGTTGCATTAAACTGCGTTTTGAAATCAGGCCAATTCCGAAACGTACGGCCTACGAACCAGTCTCTGGCTGCACCCTGTACGTTTGCACGTACAAACTGTAATCGGTATGCGAACGGCCAACAATTTAGATCAGCCATACCTTCCACTGAAGTAAGCCAGTCGGCGGCTGCATGTGTCGATTCGCGACCATTAAAAACTCCTACCGTCTTGTCCAGATCCGGTAAGACACGGAAATCCAACGCGGGTTGGCGCGAACTCGACTCCGACATCGACCTATCGTCTTGTTCGCGGCTAACCGTGTCCGTGGCCGGCCTAGACTCGTTGGACAATAATCTCTTCTGCAATTGATCAATGAGCGCGATAAGCTCATTGTAGGTCGGCGCCTTGGGTAATTGCGATGACTGTCCTCTTCGCAAATTTTCGTCATCGCCGTCCTTATCGAACGATAGCGTCTATCGTTGTTATCACTAATCAATATCAATAACAACAACAACAACAACGCGGCGCTGATAGTATCACAGCAATGATAGCGCAGATCGACCGCGGTGAACGCACTCACGGGTACCAACTGCTGTTACCGACAACGTCGTACCTAACCTCGAATTCGGCTCACGAACTACGAAGTCGCAACAATAACCACGTTCTGTCGGAAATCGGGCGAAGATCGTCCAATTTAATTACACGGTACGGTCACCACCGACTACTATACGTACGACGTATCGACAACGCTTAACGAGCGGCAATCGTAGAATAACAATTCCGTATCCGTAACGCACTACAAACAACGTTTACGGTGAACACACGTTTACCCGCACGACTACCACGGTGGTCATAAACACGCACTACAACTACGTTCTTCAATTCGAAATCCCACTTCTGATTTATATTAACTATTCTACTTAAATAATTAATCGCACGATTCAATTAGCTTAATTTATTTGGTACTCAACACTTCTAGTTACAGCTCGGGCCCTCACACACTCCGTGTGGACCTCCGCTCACTAGCACTAATTACTAACTAACTATTAATAACAGGACTGGAGAGTCACACGCACCGTCACAGGTGACCCCCACCATACCAGATGTTATCATTACGTTATCGAACGAACAAATCGAATGAAAGCGCTTTCGTGTGCTTGTTATCTTATTCTTATCGTGCTCGCACCGAATAGTCGTTCTAATAATAATCATACACTCGTCGACGCGCGTTGTAGTTGTGTTTGTTATAGCCTATAAATAGTTAACACCATGGAAAAATATCTATTATCTGTTGGCTATTAGGTAGTAGGTAGTAGGTACCATTGATTATAACATGAATATAGATGATTGTACTATAGTACGTTCTACGTTGTAGACTATAGTGTTGGACTACAATCAAATGGGTATAATGTGTACTAGTTAGGCAAACTTTGATCTATATTGTCAGCACTCTGAAGTCAGGATTCGGCCCGGGGGTACCCACCCGGCACCCACCCACCCACAAGGGCTGGCGCAATTGCATCAGGTAAACACCGATCAGCACGCCACTGACCTAACTCGGGGACAAAATAATATTAACTATAAGACTAACTCATATGAATATGACAAAGGCAAGGAAAGCGAAAAGAATAATTATTTAAGTTTTGTTAAAAATTGGTACGAATCGACACATTTAGGTAAACCTCCTATTAAAGAAATAAATTATGACAACGAAAAATTAATAGAAAATATTGTTACGCTAAATCATTCAAATAAATTAAATGAATTTCAAAAATTTTTATTTTGCAACAATGACAGAATAAAGTTCTCATGTGATTACGCTGAACACGCAATAAATATTTTTTCATTACCAACCAACATTGCAATTGGACACTGTGTTAGTAAATGCCTGGCTATGTCAAAAGGAATCGCATTACAGTTTAAATATAAATTCAACAACGTAAACATACTAATTGATCAAAAAAAAAAAATCCAGTTGCCCAACTCGACGTGCAGCGATTCTCGGAAATGATAACGGATTAAGGATGATTCACACTGAACCGACACTCGCAGACCGGCACCGGGCCGCACAGACCCGTACCGGACCGACATTTTGAGAGAGTATTCACATCATACCGTCGTACACAGACAGACAACTGATATGTAATAACTAAAATATGTACAGTTAGTAAGTTGCAGTTAGTATAAGTGCAATTAGTCCAGCCTAGGTTGTCTAAAACTATGTTTAAACACTTGTCTACTAAGCATCTGGCTATGATGGCAATAGCTTTAGATGAAGGAGAACAAGAAACAACAAAAGGTAAAAAACGTATTTGGGTGCATGAAATTTTAAAACGGAGAAAAGTAGATGGTGAATTTTATACATTATGTACGACTCTTGAAGATCACGAAGAAAAATTTTTTATTTATTTTAGAATGTGTTCATATCAGTTTAATATACTTTTATCAAAAATAAAAAATGATATTACTAAACAAAACACTCACTTTAGAGAAGCGATACCAGCTAAACAAAAATTGGCAGTATGTTTAAGGTGAGAAAATATAGAATTACTAATACATATTATTACATGAATATTCATTATATTTTTTTCAACTCATAATTAATATTAATATAAAATAATATATTTGAACAATCGTAACAATTAAATGCAATTAAAATAAAACATACCGGAAACTGAGTATATTCTAAATACAGCTTTTATTTTTAAAAATTACAATTTAATATTTATAACTTTATAAGTAATAAAAAAAACAATAGTAATTTTTAAGGTATGAATGTTGTTAAAAAGTTACCTACGTTTGATGATGTGTCTGAATCAGAGTGGTGACTTATTGAACCGTCAGTATAATCTTGTGTGGATTGATAAATTGGTTGCAACGCCGATGTATGTTGTTGTTGGTATTGTTGTTGATATTGTTGTTCATGAAGTTTTTGAGATTTTATGTGATCTAGTTCCAACTCGGAAATCACAGAAAAAACTCTTGTTTTAGCCAAATGCTGGAGATAAGGAGAAAATTGTTTCACCGTCGAACCCATATTTTGAAAAAATTGATCAATCACATTAATTTCATTTTTTTCATTTTTTTCTGTATTTGCCTTAACTTCTTCTATCTTTTCTTTTTCTATGATGTACCTCATCAAATGCGAGGACGCAGATTCTGAACTTACATGGCCTTCATTTTTTTTTCTTTTTTTGGGAGTCATAATTTTCTTTGGTGGAGGTTTACAAAATTTTGGAGATAGTTCCGATGGTGTACTATTTGTAATATTTTCTTCAGGTGAAATAATACTTTCCATTGTGATGTTGCCAGATTTATTTATTTCGTTTTTAGAATAATTTAATTCGTTTTCTGAATCGGAACTACTTTTTTCTTCGTCACTTTTAGTATCAACTGAGGATACTGTTTCTCTTTCCTTCATGTATGGTTTCAAAAATTCCATCTCCAATTCGTATTTCCATTTTTTAACATTTTTGGCTTTTTGACCGGACACTGTTGCACTTTTTTTAATAGCTCTTCTGTAAGCGTCCCTTAAATTTGCCCATGACTTTTTACATTCTTGTGCTTAAAAAAAATATCAGAATCGGATCGTTATTCTATCTACTGAGTCCAAAATTCGCTATGAGTTAAAATTTTTATAAAACTCATCAAAATTATTGATTTAATATTTATTTAATAAATTAAAATAAAATATATTTTATAACTTTTTTTTTTTTATAGATTTTTTAGCGACAGGAGATTCCTATCAAACTATTGCTTTTAGTTTTCGATTGGGGCATTCAACAGTTCATTCAATTGTAGTAGAAGTGTGTACAGCCATTATAAAACAATTATTAAAAGAATACATACCAGAACCAAAAAAAGAAAATTGGGAGCAGATATCTAATGATTTCTGGGAAATTTGGAACTTCCCAAACTGTATAGGAGCGTTAGATGGTAAACACGTTGTTATAGAAGCACCTCCAAATAGCGGATCTATGTATTATAATTATAAAAAAACATTTTCCATAGTTTTAATGGCATTAGTTGATGCACACTATAAATTTATTGCAGTTGATATCGGGGCTTACGGAAGAAATAGTGACGGTGGTATTTTTTCAAATTCTAATTTCGGAAAAGCACTTGAACGAAACAAATAAAATATACCTGATGGAAAACCACTTCCGGGAACTAGTGAAAAAACCCCGTTTACAATAATTGGTGACGAAGCATTTCCCCTAAAAACATATTTATTGAGACCATACCCGGGTCCTCAAATGTATGCTGATAATACTAAAAGAAAATTTAATGACCGTCTCTCTAGAGCAAGGAAAGTAGTAGAAGATACTTTTGGACAGCTTACTCAAANTTAAAACATAACTGGTTGAATAACAATTTATTAGAAAACAACAAATACTTTTGTTTTAAAGATTAAAATATAACTCCTTCAATATAAATGTGTAATAAAACAACAAATACATTACCTATTCATATTTCATAATGACCACAATGTTTTATCAATTGATTGCAAAAATAATAATTTATTCAGGTGTTTTGAAGTAAGCCGGTTTCTTTGTTTATTTAGTGTCAGCCCAGCTTTTGAAAACAATCTCTCACTAGGCACAGAAGTAGCTACTGTTGATAAGTATTTGATTGCAATTTTTGATAAAATTGGATAGACGCTTGTCATTTCTTTCCAAATTTGGAGTGGATTGTCAGATAATCGTGCAACACTGGATTTTTAATATAAATTAAGCTCGCTTGGGAATCCTATTTCATTTGTCTGACGCAGTCCTCTGCGACCAGAAGATTGTTGTACAATTTGTTCGTGATCTTGCCACAAATCGAATGGTTTTGCCACATCAGGGTCTAAAAAAATATATATATATTATATATTAAACATATTATAATACAGTTTTTTTTATTATTTTGACTTGAATTTTTCATACCTAAGATGTCATCATCAGAAGAGCTCTCACTAACATAATTGTTTTGCTTTATCTCGTCAGAAATATATTTTAGCATGTTAGATAAAGCTAATGGATCTTTGAAATAAATTTTTTTGAAACGTGGATCTAAAATTGTTGACATGCCTAAAAGAGCAACATTCTCCACTGCACAAAATCTCTGTTCACAGTTGTGCAAAATTCCTGCTTTAAGCTGAGCACCTATCTGCTGTGTGGGTTCAAATTGATTAATGTTTTTTGTCATCATGTAGATCATGGGAATAACCATACTGGTTGTCACAAATTTTTGGCCACAAAGTTGTTTGGTAGCTGCTTCTATTGGTCTTAAAATGTCGATTATTTCAGAAATATCTTTAATTTCTTTGGCTGAAATCATAGGTGGAGCTGTAATGTGTCTATGCACAATATCATTAACTATGTTGCTTAAACTAATGAAACGTTCAAGCATGTAAAAAGTACTATTCCACCTTGTAGGTACTTCTTGGAGTAATTTGCCCTCACCTTTGGTCGCTTTCCTTAATTCATCACTTGCTACAACACTCTGTTTAAACCATCTCACAATGTTTTTTACATCTGAAATTAAATGTGTGAGTTCAGGGACACTTGAAATGGCATGCTGTGCAACAAGATTTAACGTGTGTGCAAAACATAATATATGGCGTCCAATTACATTTTTTTTCTTCATTATCACCGTCGACCTACTTCAAATTTCAAATGGGGGTGTGACTTATAATAACTTAATTACAACAACATAGTAATACTTTTATTAATTTATTTTAATATCCCTATATATCAATAAAAATAAACGAACAAATTATAATTGTAACCTTTTATTGGTTTTAGCATACTCAATTAGTATATTATCCTCAGCTTTATATGTCTATAAAAATTGCTTAGTACCCATCTACCTTTTGAATGATGCATATCTTTTAATTTTCGAACCGCAACTCTTACTTTACAAATAACACAATCAATATTGCCAATATATTCATATATTGAATCACTATCATCAGGTTCAATTTCATTTAAGTTTTCGTGTTATCTAATAGAGATTACCAAGTTTTCTTTGCCAATGTTTGAAGTTGATTATCTGAACTTTTTCTGAACCATTTTCATATGGCAGATTCCACATGATTTTTCTTCTCCCAAGTCAAGTTGAATGGAATTTTGATCATATAATATAATATTACTAGAACTTTGTGTAGAACTCTGCGTAGAACCTCGATTTAAATTATTGGAGTTGCTGCAAATTTTTTTGGATTTATTTTTGCTGATTTCTTGCACAGATTGCCTCTTTAATTTTTGTGCACATTTCACATCATCCTCAAATTTTTTTTATAAAACAGCCATCATTAATGTTCGTCGACGATGGCCATCAACAATACGGAATAGAGATGGGCAACATTTTGTGAACATCGATGTTCGATGTATCGATACATCGAAATTTGAAACATCGATTTTTTTTTACATCGATTCTCACGGTGAAAATATCGATGTTTTTGAAAATCGATGTTCATAGTAAAAACATCGATGTTCATAGGAAATCGATATTCGATGTTTTACTTATTATAAAAAATGCACAGAAAATCAAAATCTTAAAAATTCTAGAATAGTCATCATCTTATAAGAAAAAAAAATTGTATTTTAATTGTAATTTTCATATTAATATTAGTACAAAGTACATACATTCAAAATATTAACTCTTAGAATATAAAATATAAATGTATAAGTAAACAACAAATACATTTTTTTTAAAGATTAAAATATAATATAATATTCAAAATAGAACTCCTTGAATATAAATTTATAAGAAAACAACAAATACATTTTTTTAAAAGATAATATAATATTGTACTTAAAACATAACTGGTTGAATAACAATTTATTAGAAAACAACAAATACATTTTTTTAAAAGATAATATACCTACTATTGTACTTAAAACATAACTGGTTGAATAACAATTTATTAGAAAACAACAAATACTTTTTTTTTAAAGATAATATACTATTGTACTTAAAACATAACTGGTTGAATAACAATTTATTAGAAAACAACAAATACTTTTGTTTTAAAGATTAAAATATAACTCCTTCAATATAAATGTGTAATAAAACAACAAATACATTACCTATTCATATTTCATAATGACCACAATGTTTTATCAATTGATTGCAAAAATAATAATTTATTCAGGTGTTTTGAAGTAAGCCGGTTTCTTTGTTTATTTAGTGTCAGCCCAGCTTTTGAAAACAATCTCTCACTAGGCACAGAAGTAGCTACTGTTGATAAGTATTTGATTGCAATTTTTGATAAAATTGGATAGACGCTTGTCATTTCTTTCCAAATTTGGAGTGGATTGTCAGATAATCGTGCAACACTGGATTTTAAATATAAATTAAGCTCGCTTGGGAATCCTATTTCATTTGTCTGACGCAGTCCTCTGCGACCAGAAGATTGTTGTACAATTTGTTCGTGATCTTGCCACAAATCGAATGGTTTTGCCACATCAGGGTCTAAAAAAATATATATATATTATATATTAAACATATTATAATACAGTTTTTTTTATTATTTTGACTTGAATTTTTCATACCTAAGATGTCATCATCAGAAGAGCTCTCACTAACATAATTGTTTTGCTTTATCTCGTCAGAAATATATTTTAGCATGTTAGATAAAGCTAATGGATCTTTGAAATAAATTTTTTTGAAACGTGGATCTAAAATTGTTGACATGCCTAAAAGAGCAACATTCTCCACTGCACAAAATCTCTGTTCACAGTTGTGCAAAATTCCTGCTTTAAGCTGAGCACCTATCTGCTGTGTGGGTTCAAATTGATTAATGTTTTTTGTCATCATGTAGATCATGGGAATAACCATACTGGTTGTCACAAATTTTTGGCCACAAAGTTGTTTGGTAGCTGCTTCTATTGGTCTTAAAATGTCGATTATTTCAGAAATATCTTTAATTTCTTTGGCTGAAATCATAGGTGGAGCTGTAATGTGTCTATGCACAATATCATTAACTATGTTGCTTAAACTAATGAAACTTTCAAGCATGTAAAAAGTACTATTCCACCTTGTAGGTACTTCTTGGAGTAATTTGCCCTCACCTTTGGTTGCTTTCCTTAATTCATCACTTGCTACAACACTCTGTTTAAACCATCTCACAATGTTTTTTACATCTGAAATTAAATGTGTGAGTTCAGGGACACTTGAAATGGCATGCTGTGCAACAAGATTTAACGTGTGTGCAAAACATAATATATGGCGTTTTTTCCCATATGATAAATCAATCGCTTTCAACATATTAGCTGCTCCATCAGTTACCACAGCAATTATATTTTGTTTAGAAATGTTCCATTCTTTACACACTTCAACCAATTTGGTTGCTATGTATTCACTTGTATGCCTTGCATCTAATTCATAAACTCCTAACAAAGCAGAATTTAGCGTATATTCTTCAACAAAATGAATAGTAACACCAATTTAACTCCTGGTTTTAATATCAGTCCAAATGTCTGTTGTAAGAGTAAAATGTTGAATATTTTTGAATTTTGTCATAACAATCTCCTTCATAATATCATATTTGTTATAAATTTTGCGAGAAATGTATCTTCGACTAGGTATTTTAAAATTTGGCGATACTGTTTTCATTAAGTACTTGAATCCTTCATCCTCAACAATACTTATAGGCTGGTTGTCCTTACAAATCATATACATTATTGCTTGAATAAGTTTATCCGATTTTACTCCACCTTCTTTGAAACTTGTCATAACACCAAACGATTCAGCAATTGTTTTTTGCCGCTTAAATGCACCCATAAACATTTCATTTGATACATGATTGTCCTTAGTTTTTTCACTTGTACTAGGTGTACTAGGTACATCAGGGATCTTAGAAGTCGATGCCTCAGGTTCAGGATTATTCAGACTAGAAGTCGATGCTTCAGGTTCAGGATTATCCAGATTATCCTTATTAGCAATAATAGCCAAAGCATTTTTGTGTTTGCTTTTTAAATGGCCGTTCAAATTAGATGTGTTACCTAAAATCATTAAACAATATAATTTATTAGAAACATTATAATATAATTTACAAATACCTAATTATTTTAACAAAGATATTTTTTATTAAAAAAAATAATTAAATATTATTATAATAATATTATTCAATAAAAAAATTAATTAGAGTTGTTACCTATTAATTTTGTCTACATACTATAATATTCCACAATCGTTTTAAAAAGTCAAGAAGGTATTGATGAATAATTAAAAAATATAACTATTTATCTGTATAATAAATAAACATATTTAATATTATTTAAATACAAATTATTTTAAATATGTAAATTATTTTTCCATAAAAAAAATAGATAAGCTGGGATAAAAAAAATAAATTGGTTAATTTAAGAATGCATAAAATGATTAAATAAGCAGGAATTTAGTGTTCATTAGATTTCTGATTATATAATAAAATTCAGATACTTTACCTGATGTTTTGACCTTTTTTTGACATAGTGAACACGTTGCAGTTTTATCATTGTCTTTAGTGAAAAACTTCCACACATTGCTAGTTCTATTAGTCATTTTATTTATCTAAAAAATATTTTACAATATATATTATTTTAAATACATATTATTTATAAATAATTATTATAACTAAGATTTGTATTAAACATTATAATATAACATCCCTTGTATTAAAATTTTAAATTTTAAATTAATTGTACATTAAGTTGTATTGTTATTAATACATTCTACATTCTCCAGTGTAGGAAGTTACTTATTTCGGGTAGGTAATTAAATTACATTACTAATTCCTTATTAAAATGTTAACTAAATTATTTTTAAGTTACTTTTTTTATATGGTCAAGTTACATTACTTTTGAGTTTAAAAAGAATCTCAATTACAAAAGAAGTTTCTTTTATTTCTTCAATAATACTACTGGAGCTTAAGTTCTAAAAATGTATTTAACCAAAAAAAAGTAACGAGTAATTTAGTAATAATTACTTAAATTACATTTAAATTATTTACTTTATTTACTTTATTTAAATTAATAAATAATTAAATTACCATAAAAATACTTAAAAAGTAATTTCGTTGCAGTAACTTTTAACTTAAGATAAATGACTCCCTAACAGGCCTAACACTGCATTCTACAACATTCATTCATAATTTATAAAAGTCAAGAAAAGTTCCTTAACTAGGTTTTGTGGGGCCCTGATGTGAAAAATGTTATAGGGCCCCTGTACTTGTACTGCAATACAAAGAAAAAAAAAATGAGTGCACCAACTAACCTTTGTGAAACCCCAATACAACAATTAATATAATGAACTTGTGCTCATTTACTTTAAGCTAACTTAATTATTGTTATTTATTTACTTACCTTTGGTACTTGGGTATTATACTTAAGTTGTTAAAATAACAAATAAGTAGTAACAAAAATGTACTGTGTTCTCTGATGCCTGAAGAAAAAGAGAAAACTGAATAGTATTTGAAATCAGAAACAGTTCACACAGAATTCACGAATACTAAATGTCATTTAATATAAACGTTTTTTTACTGAGCGACGCACGTTGCACGAACTACGAAGTCGAGGGATAAAATGAATTATAAAATATAAAATTACAAATTACCTCTAATACGGAATTTCGGAATATTATTTTTGAAAATTCCATAATATAATGAATACTCACTTGGATCAATCAAATCTGGTAATACATCTTTTGCAAAGTCTTCAATTGTTTCAAACGTTTCCTTATTAATGGTACTCACAGCTTTTTTGTCATCATATCCATTGATAGTCAACAAAATTTTATCTCCTTAGGTACAGTAGTTGATAAAGCTTCTTCTGCCTCTTTAAACACATTGTTAATATTGTCCTCAGTACTTTCCTCCATTAAACTGAAATATGAATCAAAATTATACCTACTATTTTTATTTTTATGAGAATAAGCTTATTTTCAAACATTTCAGTCTAAACATATATTGTGTAAAAAACTGTAATTTATCATACAATATATGTAGCCATTTTTAAAAAGCAAATTCTATACCAATTAAATCTTCAAATATTATCTTCAAAATATTATACTTATCGATACTTACCAATTTATCCAGATTAAGTAACAAGGCATACATTTATGTAATTAAAATAAATCTTCAATTCTTAATATAGTCAACATGTTATTGTAGGTAGATACAAACACTTAACTATAAATCAACTTTCAAAAATATTAATAAGTACTGTTATATTGCAACATTAAATTTACATAATTAATAATAACTATTGTTATTACTTCAGGGGACTTGCAGCAATAGCAAGCATACCTGGTTCATACAAATATAATTATGGATAATGAAAGTAATAAAAAGAGACTAGGTAGTGGACTGTATGTTTATATTACAATTTAATAATAGTAATAAATAATAATAACAATATACCAGATACAAAATGTATAACAAGTTACACAGTAATATTTGCAATGGTAACAATATAATAATATAATAATTCTTGTGATAATAATAATATAATGATTTGCAATGCAATGATACAATAATTCCTAGGGTAATAACAATACAATGACTTGCAATGCACAAATACAATAATTCCTAGGGTAATAACAATACAATGACTTGCAATGCACAAATACAATAATTCCTAGGGTAATAATAATATAATTTGCAATGTACAAATACAATAATAATTTGGGTAATAATAATATAATTTGCAATGTACAAATACAATAATAATTTGGGNTTTTTTTCGATATTTTAAATAAAAAATTTTAAAAAACCAAAAATTTCTTAGGCCTATAAATAGCTTAAAAATTATCAAAATATTTTAATATTTTTTTTATGTAAAGGAATTGGTAATCTGAACAATTTATTGGTGACTATAGTAATTTTTTTTGATTAACATTAAAATAAGAAAATCGTTCCCGGAGAAAACTGGTGAATATCCAATGTCTAATTTCAAACGCTCTTAAAAAATTTGTTTGAGTTCCCGAAACATTTTTTAACATCAACTGGATTTACGTAAAATTCTGTGAATTTTTGTATTTTTTCGACTACTCGTCGTGTATATACTCGTACGTACACACAAAAAAAGTCAATTAATTAAATTCAATTTATCAAAACTCGAACGTTGACCCATAGGTTGCTATCATAATAATCAATTAATATTCCAGACATATTTTTTTTATGCTGAAATTAATTACAATTTTTGTCTTTTATTTTCTTAACATTTAAAATTATAATTTTGTCGTTTTTTTTACTCTTATCGTGGTTTACCGTGTCGCATTAATCTGAGGTTTTTCATTGATTATTACCATGTTCTTCATACTAAATAGATTGTAAAAATATAACATACTTCTATAATTCCATATTTAATTAACACCAACTCCAATAGTAAATACTTAAAACATGATTAATTATTTATTTTGTATTTAATTTAAAATGTAGAAGTAATAAGATACAAAATATATTTTAATTGCATTAAAATATTAGTTCAATAAAATTAATTAAGTATTTAAAAAATAGTAAAACACAATCTAATGTAACATTTTTTTTTATTATTTTTTTTTACTTATCGTTCTGCCAAGTGACCGCACCATTTGAAACAAAATATTCAGCGAACAAATCCCTTATTCTCATTGCCTCAAGTCCTGATCTACGAGGCACTCTCCTTAGTGGTACAAACGAGGACATATCTTCTTGATCATTTCTCCAGGATCCCGGACAAAATTCGCTTTCTTTATCAGAATCAAACGCTCCTGGAGGCGAATAACTTGTTTTAGAAGTTTTACTCTTCCTTAAAAAATTGTGTAGTAATACACACGTCATTGTGATATCTGTAGCTTTCTGTTCATTCAGTAGAATAGGTTTTCGGAAAACACGAAAAACAGATGACATAATACCAAACGCATTTTCGACAATTCGTCGAGCTCTTGATAATCGATAGTTAAATATACGTTATTGATACTGCCTTTTTCATAAACTCCTGTGTATGGTTTCATCATATTTTTCCCCAATGAAAATGCACCATCTCCGATGAATACATAAGGCATTAATTCTTATTTTGAGGGGAGTGGCTCATCTGATGGCAACAGTATTTCATTTGACTCTATTTTATGGCATAAAGATGTGTTTCTAAAAACCCCACCGTCACTTATACGACCTTGGCAACCAATATCGACATAAGTGAACATATAGTTTGCGTCAACTAATGCCATAAGGACAATGCTAAATGTTCCTTTATAATTTAAGAATTCTGTACCACTATTTATTGGGCATTGAATAACAATATGCTTCCCATCAATTGCGCCCGGACAGTGAGGGAAATTCCACCTTTCATTAAAATCATGTGCTATCTTCAGCCATTCATCTGTGGTTTGGGGCAACTAAAAATTATAATAATAATTTTTATTGAAACAATCAAATATACAATACAGAATAACAAATGTTTTCAACTATCATTTATTAATTGTTTACGCCGCAACCGCTCCTGCCATGAGGTTGGCGTCTGCGACTTGCACCTAAATTGGAAGGCTGCTAAGGAATAGTGAACATATATGGTATACNGTGTTTTCTGCTTTTAATGATGCTATTTTGGCAAAATTGTACCTACCTACCTATTTACCTATATTAGATTTTTGCGAAACGTCATAAATTAGGAAACCTTTAATGTCTCTAACTCTGAAACTAAGTGAGATAAACTATTTCTGACTTCACTAAAAACTTTTTCATCTGGAACTGTATGTAGTAAAAAAAAAAAGTATTAAAAATATTAATTGTAAACAAGTTTTCAAAGAAATTTTGGATGAATTTTGAAAATGCTATTTTCCATTGTTTACGTACAGAAACTTCAAAAGTAAGTACACGAGGTAAGTTCTGATCACACCAATGTATTGTGCGTCAAAAACTACACATTTTGATAAAAAATAAAATTCGAAAAACTTAAATTTTAAGTATTTTTTTGAAAAAAAATCGCATTTCGAAAAAAATCTACTTTTTGAAGTTTTTTACCGATAACTTCAAAACTAAGTCCGTCCGACCTTTTTTTTTTTACATTCTTATTAAGCACCCCAAGACACACATTTTGGAAAACAAAAACCTTAAAAATCGATAGGTTGCTAAACTAGACTTGTTCCGCAATTTGAAATACTTCACGGTTTTTAAAAAATATGAATAAAAACAATTATTTTATTTATTGTATAATATATTTTACTATAAATTATATTATTTATTATAATATACTAAAATATACATTTTTTTTTGATATTTTAACATTAATATTTACAATAATATTATAGCACATTTTAATATTTACAATAATTATAACACATTATAATATTTATTTTTACATTTGATCTGATTCATCGTTGTCATCCTCGCTTTCGCTGCTGTCTTCTGGGTTAATTGTCAAAACTTTTGGCTCTAAAATCTGGTCCCTGAATCCTTCTTTAATATAGTCTTCATTTTGAAGACGTTCGCAATGATCAACACAACGTTTCCAATTGTCTACGGTAACGTTGTCTATGGCAATATGGCAATACGACCGGACGAGTATCATTATTTTGCTTTAAGTCGTGCATTTTCCTTAAAAACTTGACACGCATGGCAACAATATCGTTTCGTTCCATAAGAAAACGACGGCCATCATTACATTTTTTGTACTTAAAATGTAAGGATTTAAGAATGCGCCACATGGAAATTTTAGATCCCTTATAATTTTTCACTTTTTGCTGATAAACAGTTAAAACTTTTTGTGATGTGGGAAACTGACATTGATCATAAAATTCGTGTACCGTTCTTCGAACAATGTCTGCGTCAAAATCATCAATATCAGTTGCAGGTTTGATACTGTAACGTATGTCACATCATTACGTCTATAAGCATGATAATATGCCTATTGTGCATATTATGATGCTTATACCATAATATATCAAGCAGTGCTCGAATTGGAAATATAATAGAAGGGGTGCTAAAGGACTTATAAAAATTTAGCGTTCCACTCAATGATTTAAACCAAACTAACCCGTGTGGGGCTTCGCCCCCCACACCCCCCATGTAGTATTTTCAACACAAGTCAAACAATCATTAAAATTAAACAAAGGTTACACTACAACAATAAATAAATATTATTAAATTACAAACAAATCTTTTATTTTATTTTAACATATTTTATACATTATTTAAATTTTTAATATATTCCATAGCTCTACATATGAATGGTTCACTTCAATATTTTGTCGTTTAGGGCAGTTAACTTCATCAGCACATCGTTTGCCTTTCTGTATCCATGATACAACATAAGGCTCAGGTACAAACATGTGCACTGGTGGCCCTACACAATTAATCAACATGAGAGAAGAAATACTTGTCGGGTTCAAAGCATTTCTTTTAGTAGTAACTATATTGTTCATTGAACTGAAAGCTCTTTCGCATTCACTGGATGATATTGCTACAGTTTTAATTGCAGTTAATAATGGTCTTAAATCTAAAACTGTTGAACTATCCTTGAGATCTTTAAACTCCCGAAATCCATTTATCGCAGATCTTTCATCAACTTGAAACACATTGGCTAATCTTCTTACTGCAGAGTCGCCATATTGTATATCAAATTGATCTGGCCAATTTTTTGGGTCCAATACATCTAAGTCATTAAGTAATTGAGTGTATATATTTTTAAACTCATTACCTTGCATAGATACGTTTGATGATTGTGTTGTGAACAATCTACTTCGTAAGTTATTAGATAGACTTCTAAAAAACTGCAATGGATTTATCTTTGGTATAGCTTTGTTAGTAATGAGTGGAATGTCTTTAAATAATTGTTTTTCACATGAATCAATAGCTTCTTTTGTTTTAGGACCATAATTTTCAGCCATTGAGTCGAAAACCATTATTATACGTTGAATACAACAATTTGCTTGAGTCAATGTATGACTTCTATTTTGGAGTGATGTAGACAAGTCAGCTAATTCACATAAGGCGTCATACATTATACCTATAACATAACAGAAAAAAATCTAATTAAATTACATGTTTAGATTATAATTAATTCAATTTAAATCCAAAATAAAAAATTTACTTATCAAGATTGGTGACAAATTCTATTGACGCCAAATGTCTTTTAAGTCCCAAGTATTTTGACTTTTCTTTTGAAGTTCTTAAACCATCATTGGCAGCAGTTGTGAAGTGTTGGTATAGTGCTGGAAAGTTGTTCCATACAGCTTTTATTGTCCTTTCACTTGATGCAACCCATCGTATTGTAAAAATTTTCCCGATACGTTGTAAGTTATGTTCCAAAGATACAGCACACATATGAAGCTCATTCATGTTTTTTGGCGATTGGTGATACAGAGCATACAATTTTTCAATGAACAGTTGAAAATTATTAATACCACTAACTTCTTTTAAGGTATCACATACAGCGAGTTCTAACCTATGATTACAACAATGCCAAATAACTATATTCGGGTACATTTTTTTTAATTGAGCTCCAACACCAGCAATTCGACCCAACTTTGATGACGCGCCATCACTCACAAATGCAATGAGATTTAACTTTAGAAAATTATTGTTGAGTCCATGAGATGAAAGATTTGTTAGTATAGCGTTTTTGATTGAATCGGCAGATGTGTTTGTTAGTTCAATGATATCAAAAAAAAAAGTTATGACTTCATTATTTGGTCCAACTACAGTTCTTAGGCAAATAACCAACATTGTTTTTTGACTTAATGTTGTGGATTCATCAACAATAATGCAAAATTTTCTTTGATTTTCAATGATATCATTGCAAATCTTAATCCTAATTTCTACTGAAATATGTTCAATTATACTGTTACAAGATTTATCAGTATGAAGAATTCTACCCATATTTAGACTGTTAACGGTTTGTAAATCCACAAGTTTAGGCAAATCTGTGTATGGTCGTTGATTTTTTGCTATAAAGTAAGCAGTTCTGAAAACTTTTCTAGTAGTTTCATGTTCTAAACTTGAAAGTTTGGAAAATTGTCCAGGTAAAACTTCACATGAACCCTTATCAATAATTTGTTGGGCTTTTAAATGAGCTTGTGAGTTTTTATGCTTACATATTTTTTTTCTTAAATTGGCTTTCATTTTACTATCATCAGTTCCTACAGCGCCCACCTCACCATTTATCCATTCTTTAGAAGAATGTGCCCCATGACATGTTGTTAAATTAAAATTTACTTTTTTACAAATAAGACAACCTAATTTAGTCTCTTTAAAATAAAGCCAAGGGTACTCATCTGTGAAATATTTTAATTGTTTGTCATCCCAACATTTTGGTTTTTCTCTAAAAGAAGTCAACATTAAATCTGGTTCCAATTCCTGTAAATAACAACAAATTTTATGCAATTATACAACTAGAAAAAAAAGGTCCAAATAATGTTAATTTAAACATTTAAATCATAATAAGTACCTACTTATATTTATTTAATAATGTGTAATTATTTTTATTTACTTGTTTAAAATTTTTAAACAGAATCAGAGACATAGCTAGGTGCTGGCAACAAGGCATTTGCCAGGGGTGCAATTATACCTAAGGTGCAATTTCAATGAGTGACCATTTCACTCAGTTATGCTGCTTATTTACAAAATTAGTAAATTGGTCATACATTTTTTTGAAATACCTAACTAATAATAATTGTAATATGTACAAAGTCTTACTTTACAAACCTGATGATCCTCTTCAGAAATAGCTATATTATTTGATTCATTTTCTTTTGATACTTTTCTTTTAACTGAATCAACTTCAACCTAAAATGAAAAAAAGAAATATTAAATTGAAAACTCTTAATATTATACATTTATAAAAAAAATGCAAAAGCCTTATAATTGTCACATGATGCTCATTCTATTATTTTAATTACAAAGTAAGCAAATAAAAATAGCAATAGCAAAAATGTTTTATATTTAAATACCGGATTGACATTTTATCTTAATAAAATATGTCATGCCGTTTGACTCTTATTAGTGGTATAAAAAATATTAATAAATCTTTAACAAGTTATAGAAATATAAAAATCAAATTATGAGAAAATTTTTAATCGATAATACCTGAATGTTGGTATTTTCATTTGTCCCAAGATCATCATCAAGGGATTCAACATATGTGTTTTCTTCTTTTTGTTTTTCATTGGTTTTCTACAATTTAAAAATATAGTAATACATTTTCATGAAATATAAATAATGATAAAGTTTTAGTTTAGCCAATTAACTTGGTACTTACTTTAAAATAAGAGTAAATACCGGATTTGCAAAGCTTTTTTGGTTTAGAAGCCATTTTTACTTTTTACTTATTAGTTACTAGTAAGTATACAGTACACTTTAGTAAGTACAATAATTTATTAAACACATGTCATAAATTAACCAACGTTTATTATCTTGTGGATGGCAGTGCAGTCATAGATTTTATCATGAATACAAGAATATTCTAGTCTTCGTAGATCTTATATATTATACAATTGATAAGCAGTACTGCAGTAGTGTACAAAAAGAAATGTTATAATTAAACAATAATCGATAAACACCGACCTCAACTCATGAGCATAACAATAATGCTATAATTATTATTAGACATAGATATTATGAACTACATAGGTACTGTTTACAGTGTTACCGACCATCCGATAACATGAATTTTTAATCTTAATCTCGATATAATATACATTATTTATACACATTATTAGTATATCAGTATATGTAAGCCTGTATTATAATAACTGACTAAGATTTATAGTCTGTGGTCCGTGATTATAATAATAAATTATCTTTTTTTTTTGATTTTTATCATTAATGAAATTTACAATTTATCGCATATTTTTTTTCAAATTGATAATACATAATAAATATCTATAAATAAACGTTTTATAAGTTTTTCAATAATAATTTACACGTAAGACGTACCGTCCCCCCGTTCAAATTAAAAATATAAGAAGGGGTACGCTAAAAAAAATTAAAATTTGAAGGGGAGCTCCGTCCCCCTGCGTCCCCCCCCAATTCGAGCACTGCTCACAGTTGAAATCAAATTCACTATTAGTGTCGCTGTCAATCTCAATTATATTATTCTTTTCAATTTGTGTATCGTTATCGTTTAAACTTTCTTTGCATATACTTTCCCCCATGTCATTG
>NW_019100511.1:8945-25878 GCF_001856785.1 Myzus persicae | reverse complement strand
ATCTTCAGCCATTCATCTGTGGTTTGGGGCAACTAAAAATTATAATAATAATTTTTATTGAAACAATCAAATATACAATACAGAATAACAAATGTTTTCAACTATCATTTATTAATTGTTTACGCCGCAACCGCTCCTGCCATGAGGTTGGCGTCTGCGACTTGCACCTAAATTGGAAGGCTGCTAAGGAATAGTGAACATATATGATATACGAATCAAATATAAAACAATATCTCTCCTTTTTTATAATACCTCAAAATATATATTAATTATGATAATATAAAACAACCGTTTACTCACCAGTGATGGCCAATCTACTGGGAGGTAATACATAAAACATATGGCAAATGCCCAAACTTATACAAATAATATAATAAAAGGGAGACAACTGATCATACAATAGATAATACACAAAAGGGGGAAGATAAATCTCCGGACCGAACTGGAATGGATGACGAGCTGCCAAACAGGGAGCAACCTGTACTTGATGTAGTGAAAGGAAGATCACACGTACCAAACTGGAATGGATGACGAACTGCCAAACACGATGCGAGCTGCACTTTATATAATAGAAGGAAGATCTTCCGGCAATGAACAATATATCACACGATATATAATAAAATTATTAAAAGAACTTTTAATTGCAGAACTGCAGAGAGCATAATAAATGTTACGAACGGTAACCAACAAAATTCGAATTAACGAGTAACGACGCCATGTGTACACACACACACACACGAATCTAGCGGGAGCCGGCCGCTGTCCAAGCTGGAACGGGGGAGAGTCGAGGTAGCGTCCTCGCCCAATATGACCAACTTCACATATTATGCTGGGCTAGCCAGGTGGTCTTACTTGGTGCACAAACATTAATATTAAAAATTGTTTTAATTTCAAAAATTATTTTTAAATTATAATTTTATTTTCGTTTATAGGAATCATTAGACCAATCGACTGCCGGTGTAATTGGTGTAAACGAAGAAATTCATGATAATGCAGAAGAAGACTATGAAGAAAGTTCGACAACAACTACCGAGAAACATTTCAAGTCACCAGCCATCAGAAAAAAGCGAAAAGCGACAGATAACTTGGCAGAAATAGAATGTAGAATGGATGAAGCTTATAATATTTTAAAAAAGGCTTCGGTGGAACAAAGTCCTGATATCAGTTCACTTTACGCTGAGCTTCTTGCAAAAAAATTGAGGGATTTTGACGACAACACCCGTGAGATAGCAATGCACGACATAGATAACTATTTATTTAATCTAAAACATAATAGAACTCAACCAAATTACCTACCTCAAACACGACGTGAAATTGGACAGACATACGAAATTATTCACCCATTTAATGAATTTTCTAATAATTCATCACCAAGATCAGAATATACAGAATATACAGCACCGTCACCACATTCCCAGTCATCTTCGTCAAGCTATTCACAGTCGCATAATATAACTATACAAAACCCAGTACCCGGACCATCATCGTCATTTGAACATAATGGCAGAAATTATGATCAAATATTTGATATTAACAATAAGTAGGTAGTAAATTTTATTATATTATTGCCTACTTTTTTAGAACATCGCTTATTAATTATTATATTTTTTTTCTACTCTTGTTTTTTGATTATTTTATTAGAAGGAAATTATTTTATTTTATTTTATTTACGAAGTATGTCAGTTATAATTTTGTTGTTTTGTTGTACTTTTATTGTTATAGTTTATAGTATATAACCTATAGTTCAAGTTTGAAATATTTTTTTTGATTATTTTATTAGAAGGAACTTATTTTATTTTACTTACAAGTATGTCAGTTATAATTTTGTTGTACATTTTTTTTATCAATATATAATTCAAATAATAATAGTTAGGTACCTTAATTTCATCTTTTAATTCTTGTACTAATGCTCTGCAAACTTCTTGAACACATCTTGACACTGCTTGTGGAGAGAATTTAAACATGTACGATAAACTAACAAAACTGTCTCCAGAAGCTAAAAATCTCAATGTAACAGCTAATTTTTCTTGGATAGGGATACATTTTCGCATATTGGTGTCCATCTTTGCTATTGATGGTCCAATTTTATTTAGCAAATATTCAAAATCTTCATGCGACATTCTGCAAAAATTTTCAAATTTTTTTGAAAAGTTCATAGTCATATCATCCAGCATATTTGTTGCATTGTACCTGGAAATTTAAACGTGATAATTTATTAATTTAAAAAATACATACTCGTATTTTATAATATTGAAACTGAAATTATTATAAACATTGTATTTACTTATTTCGACTTTTGTAATATTCATTGACCCAATATCGTCTTCTTTTTCTTGTCAGCTTATCTTTTTTATCATTATTTTTTAAAAGTTCACCACTTGCCATAATATAATATGCTGCAGCACAAATAGCAAGTTTTGAAGGGTTCGTTTCCATGTTTAAATAATTATTTTTCAAAAATGCACTATAACCAACGTCTACACTTTATGCACTACAGAAGTAAAATGATCGAGAACAAAAATTCCACGCCGCGCCATTCGATAATTTTCCGCGCCACGCCACGCCGCGCCACGCGACAATCTTCCGCGCCGTGGGATTGTGTAGGACGCGCCAAGACAGGCGCGCGTGGTACAAGACGAATCACGCGCCTCGCGCCGTGGGAGCCCGGCTTAAGATATATTCGGTATGTTAAAAGGAATATGTACAACGCCAGAAGAAAGACAATGCCTGCACTACCAAAATCGATCGACGAAGTACATGAGGTATTAGGAAGTATGGAAATATTAACAAATAGAAATACAAATTTTTTAATTGTTAATGATAGACAAGAAAAAATAATCATTTTTAGCTGTGATACAAATTTAAAAACGTTTTGTGCATCAAAATATATATATGTTGACGGAACTTTCTCATACTGTGCCAAGTATTTTAAACAGATGTTCACAATCTTGATGGCAAATCTGATACAAAGACGGCATTTATCATGAATATCCGTAGGGATTGTCTCATCCCATAACAATTTGGATTACCATATCTTTTGCATGATAGACTTAGCTAGGAATACGATGCAACTGAAAACACCGAGTGGATCAAATACACAAGCTATGAGAGATAAAATGCCACGTTTTTTAAATACAGGTGATGGTTCAAGGCATAAGACACAACAGAAATAGTCTCCATCTGGGTGCCACTCAACACCCAACACAAGGTGTCCAACCTGTCAACCGCCTCAAATGACATAGGTGTACCCACTCGATCATCGGCCTGGCACAGCTGCCAACACGGAAAGAGTATGCACACTTTTTTAATTCTAGGCTAGAATGGTTAAACAACCGTGATCAAATCCGACTGTAGCTTTAGCACGTCCGGGATCGTGTCAGCCCCCTCGCAAATATCATCGATATATGTTTGATACTTCCACATGTGACGCACAGATTCGAAGTCACCGCAGGCTCTATATCTTTACGCCGATGGTATGTTTTTTTTACAAAACGAATGTATTTCTATGGGACTAATATAAGAATAAAAATGCATTAATATGAAGCTGAAAATTATGAAAAATTAATTAAATAATTAAAAATAAAATACCTAACTCGTTGTCGTCTAGTTTTTTTTAATAATAAATATTTTTTGGCTCTGAAAAGAGCCTTTTTATGCCCTAAAAAGGACATTTTTTTTAAACGACGAGTGCCCCCTTGCTTGGCCATTTAGCATGATTGGAATTGAAAGTTATGAGCAATTCCCAATCGGAAGCGTCGCGATTCACATAGTCTTCAACGATATCTTTAATTCGCAATGCTGTGTCTCGATAACACCGTCGTCCCTGTGCTGGTGGTAATCCAGCAATGTATCGGTTGATTTGCTCCTAAAAGAGATCTGACTCCGTGATGCCAGCCATCAACGGCGTTGTTAGTTTTGGGTAGGTCATTCAACGTTGCCTCGTAACATTTCCAGAGGCTCAGCTTAAATTTAGGAATCATTCTTCCAAGGCCGGTTCGTCATGGCTTTCCAATCCACTTGGACTCAAAATAATCTACCAAATCTGACATCAGGTCTTCGTTATCCGTATAAAATGTTGTTCGGAGGAGTCTTTCAAAACAATCAACTACGTCAGGCTCTGGAACAAATACATGAGCGACCAACTTTCGCACGTTCAATGCAAAATCCGGATCATCCTTATCCTCGTATTTGGATCGAAGGTCAGCGATTGTCTGAATTTTCTCCAACTGCATTGACTGAAGTGAAAAAACAACTTCTGCTCCTGATGTCTGAACAATTATGGGAAAAAGCGTTTATCTGGGCATTTTCAAAATCAGTCATAACACTGGCTGGAGACAGCCCTGGTTTAAGCAGCTTCAGTTGATCCAATACACGTGATTACGTATCTTGACATTTATCCGGCAACAGTGCGTAAACCGTTGGCAGAACGTTATTCTACCTAATCACTTGTATTGTAAAACTTGCTTAAACAATGGCGGTGACGTTTTAAATGTACCATCAGCGTACCAATGGTCACATGTCGCCATCAAATCCGAATTATTTTGCGTGCTAAAGATAATAATTCTATTATCTAAAGCACCGTTGTCGAATTGAAGAAATTTATCTCCAGCCACCGTGTAAGTGTATTTGTCGGGAATCAGTAAATCACCCATGTTAGTGGGGCAAGACATAGCTCCCGCTGCCTTTTGTCTTGCTTTAAGGATATTTCGTTTTATCCCGGTGACCAGTGGGAGAATTCCAACTACTGCCGCTGGGAGACTCAACGTTACAGAGGCTAAAATTTGCTGTGGTGTATCCATCACCGTTTCAGCTTTTTGTTTAATTGAGGCCATTACTTCCTTGGCTCGGATTTCAGCTACATCTGGGACATGATTATGCTTGTCATTTTCATAAATGACAATTTCTTCAGCTGTCCATACTCGCCCCAGACACTTGTGTCTATTATAATGAACACATTTCCAAAGGCGAAATACGGCGTATGTAACGGTGTTCAATTTGTCGTGTGGTGACGCTCGCCATAGTATATGTTGAAACCTAGGACACAACCAAAACTTGCCTATGCATTTCACATATTTGTAAATTCGGAAACGAGTTAAAATATCCACGATATCCTGCTGTAATTTCGGGCCAGGAAATAAACAAATGACGATGGTCCACGCCCACTACGAGCAGATGCATCGAACACTACTCTAATTTTTATTAGATCAATCTGCAGCTAGTATATGGCGTGATGTGGAATTATACCACGGAGAAGTAGCAAATAACATATCACCTAGAAAAATTTAATCAGACATAAGTTGCTCGTAAAATGCCTTAACACCGGGGTTTCATACCAATTTGCGCTCGAAATGGCAACGGAAAGGAAAACCGCAAACGTACTACCTCATACTGTAATATCAGTATTCATACTTCCCGTTATTCGAAAACGTCTCGGGCACCATATCCGGCTCCTCGACTTGCCAAGAATGCTTCATGAGTCCCTCGATAGACGCGGTCATCGAGACAGGTATCGATTGATACGTTGAAGCCTCCTGCTCTGACACAGCACCAATTAATATCCGCTCAAAAATCGAACTAAACGCGCGGAAAGTGGTGAACTATGTACTGTATTTTTATCGAATGTAGGAAAAAAAGTCAATTTATTTATTTAAAAATTTAGTTACCTGTATTAAGTGTTGTTAATTATATTTTGAATTATCTAACATTCAATTAATTTCTATATGCTTGCATATTTAGTGATTTTTTAGAGCTACAAATTCTCTGTCCTAGTAACGAATGTATTGATTTTACAATGTGTTTTTTTTTTTATTATTAATTTAATAAATTTACTTATTTAATATTTTTAACTTCTACTTTTCTGGTGGGAAAATAATTAAATACAAATTTTATACTATTTAATAATATTTTAACCTTTAGAAATGGTTAAAGATGGCATGGCTCATTTAAAGAGTATAATGCCAAACCATGCCAAGGATTTAGTTGAATACTTTGACAAAACTTACGTTGATGAATCTTATAGAAAGATAGGTGTTCCAGGAGATTCTAATTTACGTTTAAGAAATTGCCCACCTCTTTTTCCTCTTGAACAATGGAATACTCATAATTTTACGTTAGCAGATAGTGATCGTACAAATAACCAAACTGAAAGTTGGAATAACCGTTTTTCTAGACTTTTCGGCCACAAGCATCCAAGTATTTGGGTGTTAATAACTAAAATGAGGTTAGAAATTGCTTCAGAGGAAACCAAGTTGGCACAGCAAACTAGGATTATTAAGTAACAGAAGAAAATTATCACAATATGAAAAAAGAAAAAAATATTGAAAAAGGAAATCGTTTGGAAATCGAAGAAGACAACAAAAGCTTACCAGAATTTTTAACAGCAGTAGCACACACAACACGTTTTTATTGGTTTTTTTTCTATAACTTGACTTTTGCATGCATATTTTTGTATATAAACTTTGTACTATTTTATTATTTTATAACTAAAAACGTTTTAATGTTGAATAATAAATAATAACATAACCTTAGCGGCTTAGCTGTGTATCAAAAATTGTATATTGTGTGCACGATTTAAGATAGTATATGCAGTATGCCCAACCATGTTAAACATTAAAAAAAATAATTTAAAAATAGTTAATTTATAATTTTAAAATTTGGCTCTTTTTTCTGACTACCATTTTTATCATGTTTATTTGGTTCTCTATGACAATATGCAATATAATGTCCAATTGCATTTATTGTACTTGAAATTGGTGTAATAAAGTTTTCAATTCATCCTTGGTTAAATAACTCTATTTTCACTTTAAGAATACTGGGGATATCCTTCAATTGAATGTTTAAGTCCAGATGTTTTTTAAGTTTTCACTGTTGAGTAAGTGGTATCACTGGTTCGATAATTAAATGCTCTTTAAAGTCTAGGGATTGTCATACTTACATCATAATTTGCCGATGTAAAATTAAAATTTTCCATAATATCTTGTAAGAAAATTAAATCATTGGTTGATGAATTTTATATTACAATTATTTCTGCTCTTAAAAATCTATTTGAACAATCAGGACATACCATTGTTGCAACAATTGAAGGAAAGTTGGCAAACATTTTATTTAACATAAATTATGTTGAACAAGCTGCATTAATTACTGTCAATTCGGAAGTACATCGGGTTGTAAATAAGTCTTTTAAAAGCAATCCTCGCTTCCTATAGAATTTACATTTTTGAGGCCCACACGAAAATTTAAATATTCAAATAATATTTTTATTTCTTATATTAATGCATTAATAATACATATTTTCTTATTATATCTATATAATATATAATATTTATGTATATCGACATTATGTCAAAAGAGTTGATTTGGTCAACATTCGAAACAATAAATTTTTTTTTGTTTAGCACATGCATGAACGATATGTTTGCACATATTAAAGTAAATTACATTATTTATGCATGAGTACTTACAGGCATCCACACAACTTGTAATGACACTCGTTGTATAGGTTTTAACAATTTTTATTTAATATACAGCAGTCGTGTTCTTACGTTAATTACAATATTTTCTTTTATATTTAATATTTATTATGCTCAGCGAGCTCACAATAAAAATAGTGTATGAGGGGAATTACAATAATAAGGAGGGAGAAAGGGTGTACATTTAACTCACGGCCATGCTTCGAGTCTTCGTGTAGAATTTTGTACGTGTTTACTGACGGCGTACGAAATTGATGTGCTTGTGTTACGAATCAACTATTGACAGCGACTATTCTGCTCGTTCTACCGGCGTCTTGCTGTTGTGGTCGTACAAGTGTCGTGGCTGCTTGGCTCTGTTTGGCGGCGGCTCGACAATGTGTGAGTGTGGGTTCCTTTTGACGGTTTACCGTGGCGATGACGTGCCCTACTCGGCGTGAAGGGGAACGGGATTATTCGGGTAAAAACCCGTGGCGTATCCGTGTCTAATGGTGTGGTGAATATCGTCCAGATAGCATTCGCTGTACTCAGCGGGGCTAAAGGTGTCCGATACGGTGGTTGTTGGCTCCTATATGTGCTATGCCGGGCCGTAACGTCAGGAGTAGAATAGTCGTTGTGTGTGTATTTAGGTAATGAGTGTATATTAAAACACTTATGAATACATTAGATGATAGTTTGGAAGTTCGTGCTTCCGAAGATATCATCAATTTGGTTTTAAGTTAACTGGTTTGTGAGAAAACTTAATTTCTGTTAAGGGTGGCGGACCGTTGCATACTACGTTCTCATCCACGCCATCTGTATAGACGAGATTAGTGTGACGTCACAACCTATAATGATAACGCGTCTGGTTCCAAACAAACCGTTATCACGGTTCATTCCATAAGAAATACATTGCCCGTTAATTTTTTTTGATTCATTTGGTTTTTTAACTATTTTAAATTGTTTTTTTATTTTTTAAACCCATCTTATAGTTTTGTGTGCATAAGAAACTCAAGGTCTATTAATTATGGTCAACTGCTGGGCACCCCATTGTTCACACAATTCCGTCAAAGAATCGTGTTCTTTTTTTCGTTTTCCGACAGATGTGACACTACGAAATTCTTGGGCGAATTTAGTTAGGTAAGCTGTAAGTTTTATTGTTTATTATATTATTGTGTTATTTATACTATTATTACTATAGTAATATTATTATAATTGTTTTATTAGGAGGGCAGATTCCATTCCTAATAATAATAGTCGATTGTGTAGTTGCCATTTTAAAGATGGGTTAAAAGAAAATAGTCCGTCCATATTTGCTTGGAATGAAAACAAATTAATGTATTTTGTTTCTCCCGAAAAACGTAAAAGGTAATTTTTAATTTAACTGCTTTAATTATAGAGTAAATTTACTAATTATGAAACTTAAACATAATAATATTATCTAGGACATCTCATAGGCTTTTATTGATATTTTAATTTTTAAATGAGTTACAGCTATGTAAAATATTTAAACTTTAAAATGCTATAATATATATTAAATGCTTTAATATAGTTAATAATCCAAATTAATTTATAATTTAGAACCAAAACAGTAAGATGTAATGTAGAAGAACAATGTGATAATACTGCTGCAAGTGATCCAATTATTAATGAAGAACCTAATACTGATTGTGCTGCTTTAATTTTTGAAAAAAATACAATTCTGGAGAAAAATGTTGAATGTTATTTTTTGAAAAAGGAAAACGAAGACTTGAAAAAAGAAATTGAGATCTTAAAAATACATCCATTTGGTCATCATTCAATTTCAAAAAATGATAATATGTTTCAATATTACACTGGATTAAGTGAAGATATGTTTGAAATAATTCACACACTATGTTCAAATGTTACATTTAATTATTACTTAGGTTGGAATGTCACTTGCTTTTCATTAAAAGATCAAATACTTATGACTCTAATAAAATTAAAATTAAACTTAGGTCATAAAGACTTAGCTTTTAGATTTAATACCAGTCCATCTACTGTATCTAATGTTACTTTAACTTTTATAATTTTATTACATGATATTTTATTCAAGTCACTCATGGACAATGTTCCATCTCAACTTAAAAATCAACTTTGTTTACCTAATTGTTTTCAAAGTTTCCAAAACTGCCGTATGATTATTGACTGTACCGAGGTATCTTGTGATATACCTAAACAATTAGATCAACAAAAGTTGACTTACAGTAATTACAAACATAGAAATACTCTCAAAGGATTGATTGGTATAGCACCCAATGGTGTCATAACTTTTGCGAGTAAACTTTATTCGGGATCCATTTCAGATAAAAAAATTGTAGCCGATTGTGGAGTTTTAAATATATTTCAACCAGGTGATCTAATTCTTGCAGATAAAGGCTTTCTTATTTCTGATCTTCTTCCTAGTGGAGTTAACTTAAATATTCCACCATTTTTAGTTTCACCTCAATTTACTCCGAGTGAAGTTGTAAAAACCAAAAATATTGCAAGAGCTCGGATTCATGTGGAACGTGCAATACAAAGGTTAAAAGAGTACCATATTTTGTCCCATATTCCTAAATGCTTGTATGTAAAAGCTTCAATTGTTTTTCAATTATGTTCAGCATTGGTTAATTTTAGAAATCCTTTAATAAAAGAAATAGACCAATTATATATTTCTGAAGATTAATTTCTTTTATATTGTAATAATTAAAGTAGGTATATATAACAAAAAAATTTTGACAACATAGTATAGAATGATTAAAATTACAATAGTATATTAAGAAGTAATATTTATATATATATTGTATTATTAAATTATAATATAATATTAAAATAATAAAATTGTTTAATGTTTAATTTGTATTTGTATTGTTTTTTAATAACCATTGAATGTATACTGAAAAATAAAAATCAATTAAACTGTCAATATTTGTAGCCCAGTTAATATTTTTTTCTATTTCCACAGCTACAATACTCTTAATGGTCCAAATGATTAAAATACAACCTTCAGATTTAGTTAAATATATTTGACCCTGTATTTGATCAAAATATTCATGTTTTATATTTAATTTATAGTTGTTTACATTTGTATCAAAGTTTATTATATAATCTGAATTTTCTGACAAACACTGTTTTAAATCTTGATTGCGATATTTAAATGGACATTTGATTTCAACACAATATTTTTTATTATTTAAAGTAGCAAGTCCGTTAGGACTTGCACCTATTACTCCTGCTTCATGAATCCAAATACCAGTAGATAAAACATCAATTTTATATTTGTTTTTAAATTCATTTAATGCCACTTCTTCATGATTTTTGCCCCATTGGATAGATCGTACTGAATTTAGATTGTAATTGCCTAAAAGTGTTTTAAATAAAGATGGTGGAAATTTGTTTCGATTGATGCATTTCAAAACTTTGTGGAAATTACTTGCAGTAATTCTATACTGTCTATAAAGGGACCATTTTATATTTTCCGATTGGCCGTTTGTGTATGTAGCTATTTTTTCTATTTTATTCTGGTCTAATTTAAATAAATTAGATATAAATTCTCTTTTATCAATTGCACATTCAAATTTTTTTGAAAAAAGTACAGACTCTAATGGCAGTAAATGTACAATATCATTTGAATTGTTAATAGGTTCGGGTTTCAGTAACCAAGAAAATCCTACTATATGGTTACTTTGTTTAAGCTTTTCAAAACATAGTTTTTTTAAATCACAATTAGTATTTTTAATTATGGAGAAATTATCTGGGTAGAGATCATCGATAGATTTTACAGCATCATCATTAATTTTTCTTTTCTTTCTCCAAGAGCATTCAGAGTCAGTAACCGAGATGTGTTTATGGGCATGTAATAATAAAGCCATCATATGGCTACATTTAGTTAGTCCAACTGCGCATGAGCATTTAGCATATTCTACAGAATTATTCTTTATACAAATCTGAAATATTAAGATAATAAAATCTTGTAAATCTATAATATAATTTAAAATTTAGTAAAATAATAGGGGCACAACTAGATGTTAGATCAATCTTAAAAAGTTATATAGTTTAGTTATTTTTACATTAGTAATTGCACAACCTTAATGAAATCCAAATTAATAAATAAATACTAAGTTCACCTCAACATCATTTAATTTATTTTTCATGCTAGAATGCACATTTCCTTTTAAAATTCCCAAAACAAAATTACAAGTGTGGACATTTCCACTTTCAAAATGGTTTTCACCTTTAGCAATAACCTTAGGATCACAAATAAATTCAATTATTTTATGAATCTTAATTATCGATGCCATGTTTTGAAGTTCCTAAAAAACATAAGTAGCCAAGTAGCTGCATTTTAGAGATGTTACGTGTTATTCATATAAAAAGTTAAATACAGACAAATTCTAACATATACAGTAAATAAATAAGTAAAATTAATTTTTTTTTGTGATAAATAATCAATAGGTAATTTGAAAACAAATGAACATATAAATATATAATATAATGTATACCAATTAAATATTATTATATGTTATACCGAACTCTAGACCAAGCATGTCAAACATTGTATCAACTCACAACTGGGCCAAAAATATTGAACAGAAAACTACCTATGCAAATCAATCGAAAAAAATGAAGGTTTGACATGCTTGCTTTAGGGCATATGTTTTAAATATAAAAGTGAATCTACCTACATAAATATTGGTTAAATATATATTTCAATATGCACACAAAACTATAAGATAGGTTTAAAAAGTAAAAAAACAATTTAAAATAATTAAAAAACCAAATGAATCAAAAATAGTAAAAGGGCAATGCATTTCTTATGGAATGAACCGTGATAACGGTTTGTTTGGAACCAGACGCGTTATCATTATAGATTGTGACGTAACGACTAATCTCGTCTATTGCGTTTTTGCGATGTTCGGCGACGTTTGTGTATGATTTTATACGCAAGAGCGGCTGGTGTGCGTGTGGTATGTAGTGGAGTAACAGACAACAGGAGTGCGCTAGTGACATAAACACGGAGTGTTGTCTCGTTACAAACTTAATATGATTAACAGATAAAATTAAAATTAAAATTAAATAAAATCAACTTAACAGACTGCATGATAAATTTGTTTTCTCAACTTTATAAAGACCATAGTTAGGTGTTCAACTTACATTTCAATCTTCAATAATATTAAAACTGATACCAAAATAATAGCCAAATGTTTATTTAAATATTTAATATAAATGTATTGTACAAACATATAATATATTTAGAACATTATAATGATAGTAGTAGTTAAATCAAATTCAAAATATTTGTGGCCCTCAAAAGAGCTGTTTTAAATGGATGGTTCTAAAAAGAACCATTTTTATTGATTACTGGTCACCTTTTATGTAAAAATTGATCACCATAATGCCTGTAAAAATATAAAATTATTAATCAAATTTGTATGCATATCAAAACCATCGAGTAACGCTGTACGAAATGTAATCTAACTGTTGTCATTCAGATCTGAACATCCGATATTTGCTTTGTACTGTTATTTTACTTTCCTTATTAGTGTCAGCACTCTGGACACTGACATATCTTCAATATCCCTGGTCATTGGAATGTATCCAAGACCAGGATACGTCCTTTCTATGTCCAGTTTGAACCTAAATACAAAAATATATAATATTATTATGATGAAATCTAAAAATATAAATTGAAAGGCTTATAGACTAATGGAAAACTCATGTTAACTTGGGGGTAGATAGCGTCAAAATCTATGTGGTCGGAAACCTTCGTGGTAGAGCCTGGCAAGCCAGAAACACGGGTTCGATTCCTGGTGCGGTGGCTTGATTCTTAACGTTATTTCCCCTGGAGAAGTTAACATAAATATCAGAAGTGGGATTGTAGCCAGAAAATTATAGCCTGACGAATTGGCAGAGACCGGGACTTGGTTCGCCAGAGGTCGTGCTGAGACGGTTGCGCTGGGTTGGAGGACCGTGTGCTCTGGTGGTTAGGTGGTGAAGCAACGGTCGTAGAGAGCACAGACTTCTATACTGTAGATAAGGTGCTCGCGTTATCGGGTGAAGCATTATCAACGCTTGGTCGCCATTTTGTTGGTTGGCAAAATATAATAATTTTCGTATATGTACATGTAAAGTGAATCATTGTTAAAAGTATTTTATAAATTAAAATACATTGCATTTTAGTTGGTTTTATGCATTGGTTGCCTTTAGTAATTATACTAGTATTTTGTGTGGCATATGGATGTGCCAACAGGTATAAATCTGGTCAAAATATTCACTTTTTTCGGGAAGTTTAATTATATATATTTAAAATTAAATAAATGGTCTGGTATCTATACTCATAATTTGTAATATATAAATGCGATTGTTTTTATGATTCATTGATACCTGTTATATTACATTAATTTTATAAAATTCCTCTGTATTTCATTATTTTACAGATTTCCTTTGAATAATGAAAAGGTAAACCAAAAGTGGATTATTGCATTGAGGTGAAAAATCTTTTACCTACCCAATGGAGTCGTATATGCAGTATTCATTTTATTGACAGTGATTATGAAATAAGACCAAGTGTACCACTAAACCATGTTTAAAAATTGATTCTGTACCATCAAATTTCTCATCTTTTCCTTCTTACCATCAAAAATCTGCCAAATGTCCTCGAAAAGAACCTACAAAAAGAAACTATGCACCAATTGATGTTCCAATAATTGATGCAGGATGGTATTTAAATTTTATCTATATCCTCAATTTATAAATATTTAAAATTATTAAACCTTAGATCTTGAAGTAGAAGACTCTCTGGTTGAAAATAGTGATGGTATTCTAAAAATAATTAGTTTACAAGATTTACTGAAGGACCTAAAGTGCAAAGGTTTTATTGATACTGAACCAGGAAATGTTATAGAAAACTGTTTCAGTGGTAATATTTTTAAATTATTCTTAGAAAAATTGCATTGCTCAATTTTTGTTTGATAAATATATATGCATGCATGCATGCTAATACTTGTTGGGTACCGTATTGAATTTATTTAAAAATGAAATAAAAAAAACATGACCCAAAAACATAATATAATAGTTAGGTGAATTGAAATTTTCGAAATAATATGATTAATTTTTATGAAGTACCTATGGTATAATGTGAAACAGTTTTTGCATAGTGGTAAATTGCACATTTGACACATTTGCTTAGTCCGGGTTTCTTTTTTTTCATTGAACACCTCGCACATCTTCGTCTTGTCATGACCTCGGCAGGTAAATAGTCTCCAACATTGATTGATGTTGTCGCGATCTTTGATGGTCTCCCACTTATTTATTGTTTGAAATGTTTTTTGATATTTTAAACTTTCTTTTACATTTCTTTTATTTTAATTAGGTACCCAGTATTTGATCACACAGTTTTACAAAAATAACTATACTATATAATTTACAGATAGTTATAATTTTATAAACATAAATTTTTTCTGGCAATGCTATGTTTCAATCATTAAAACATTGTTTCCCATTGCGTTCTTCGATATTAATTATAATCGTTTCAGTGGTGACAAATTGCAACTCCGCGTGGACAAGTACAATGGGCATCAGATATACTAAATTCATTTAATAAAATCCTAACCTTGTAAGGATCACTTTTCATACTTGGTTTGACATCACCTACAACAATATTTTGTTCTAAATCTGCCTGGAATTTCAGTATTTGGCCATCTTTATCCGCTATTTCACCTCTTTTAAATTGTTTCATGTTGTCTTTAAAAAAACTACTAAGAGAACTAATGGATAACACATGATTTCCAGCCATTATTAAAGGTAAAACACTCTTTCAGCGACCAGTCAGCAAGAAAAAGCTAAAATTTTACTACTAGGAGTGTATAAGGGTAGCCTTATTAATGTTCCTAAACAGTTCAAAACAAATCATAATATTTCGAAAATTTTATCGTGTATAGAAAATGCAATTATAAACAACCAGTGAACATTTCATATGTATACATTTATTTGTTTAAGAGTTACACCAAAAACCAAAATCGATTTTCTCGAAAACAGATTTTACGTAATAATTCTCGTTTTTTCTTTTGTTTTTCATGGCACTTTTAAAAACTGTTGGTACCAAAGTATCCAACTAGATGCTAGAAGTTATGAGCCCTGATAATAATATTAAATAATATATAATGTGCAAGAAAACGATGTCATTTACCAAACTTTAGTACATCATTAATGGGAGAGTAGGTACCTACATCAATCTATGATAGACCCCAAAAGTACCTTTTTTTATACCAATTCCCCCCAAACTACCTAGAGCGAAATGTACCAGTTACCCTCATATATAAATAAATATACGAATGGATCTTCGCAGGAAAACATTTTTTGTGTCCGTATATAATATTGCCTACATTTAGCCCCTTTTTTGCAGCTATCAAAATCAAAATGTGATAACATCATTTTCATTTTAAATTATAATATTATATACATAGAATAAGAATATATTATTAATAATTAATATAATATATTATACTAACTGCCCGATCTTCCTCCGGAAGAAATTATTTTTTTATAATTTAATTTAAAAACATGACTATTTTTTGGCTATACAAATAATATAATATAATTTCATATTGTAGTTATTATTATTGCTAATTTCTGAAAATTGTATATCGTACATTTTGAATTCAACCACCGGAGTGGTAAATTGTATTCTTTTTATTATAGAATAGAGATAAGGTAGAAAAAAATGTAACAATAAATTATTTGTTCAATGAATAATATAGGTAGGTATATTTCAAATGGAAAAATGCAATCGATTAATAGCATCTATCGTACTATGACAAAAGTTATATTTTCTTAATCATCATGACCTGGTCTATCAGAAAAGTACAACTTGATAAAGTTTAGGTAAAAAATAAAGGAAAATAAACCTTATGTTCAAACACAAAATAACCCGCTAAAACGATGAAAAATTTCCAAATATTTACGTTCAAATCGTTATTTCTTGAAAAACATTTGAAGTTAAGGTAAGTTTAGTATATATAAAGATTCAGCGTGATAAAATCTATCAGAAAAATATACATTTATATAGTTTAGTTGAGAAATAAAGATTTTCTACTACATTTGGTGCGCAGACTTAAAAAACAACGTATTCACAGCTACACGCAAACAGCCTGGACTTCAACAGAAATCTACGAAAACCTATTTTCTTTAATATAGCACATATCGACTTGATTTTTTTTTTTAAATCTTCAGAACGGTATTCTTACTCATATTTTACCGTTGGAAAATTTTTATCAACCCTAAGACCGAAAAATGGGGTGAAAATTACGATATTTTGGTTGGTCATAAAAAATAATTTTTCGTAGTAATTAAAAAAATAAAATAAATATAGTACAATGACAAAAATCATAAGTATTTGTTTGTCATAAAATGGTCTATCAGAAAAATATAATTTCATAAAATTTGGGTAAAAATTAAAGGATAAATAGACTTATGTTCAAAAAAGA
>NW_019100511.1:6118-8577 GCF_001856785.1 Myzus persicae | reverse complement strand
AAAAAAAATAATTAATAATAGAATGAAATGTAATAAAAAATTAATATTTATCTAACTATCTAATTATCTTGGTTACAATTAATAATCACATGCATTTTTAAATTTTCGAATTCGAAAGATCGCCGATAATTTCGTAAAATTGATTTACACGTTTTAATAAATCGTTATCTTTATGAGGCCATAAATATCAAACATATATGGATAATAGATTAGATTAAGATTTTATTATAGGTATTAGGTATTATGTTGTTACTATTTTGTACTTTTGGAAACATGGGCAAGTTTGTATTAATAAATAATAAATCGTAAATGAACAAATTGTCGAAATATGTAGGAAAAATGGAATTATTGAGAAATATGTAAAAACATGTACTTATAGCAAAATATGTAAAAATATGTAAAATAAAATATAGTTCGTTTCATTGGAAATCCCTTGAAACGAATTTATCACTTGTCTAAATTAATTTATCAAGTCACAGTAAAAATATGTATTTACATATAAATCCGAGCCCTACTTATGACATACCAAATATACGGTCAAATTTTCAAAATATTTTGACTTGTTTTGAGCTGTTTACGGACATTTTCAGTTTCCAATTTTTTTAGTTTTTTTTCTTTTAATATAAATAAAATTTTATTTGTTTGCTACAAAGCTTGAAAATTTAATAGAAGGCTCCTTATATATTGTTTCACAGGTAGATGAAAAATATTAAAAATCTATAGTCACAATTTTTTTTTATAAGCATTTCAAGTTAAAATATCGTCAAAGTACTTAAAAATGACAAAACTTTGCAAATTATTTTAAGTTAAAAATTCATAATTTTTTTTCTTTTTAAATCTAAGTTTTCAAAATTAAATAGGTACAAGATTGAAGAATCCCCAAAATTTTGTCTACCTATATGTCTAACATTAAGATGGTTACATACCTACAACATTGACCATTACATGGTGTTCTTGCTCAATCCAATGTTTGGTAATGCCCAATAGTTTTCCGGGCATCTCAATACTACATTCCGCTTTTACTCCTTCATCTACGGGGCGCATATTAGATAGCACTTTTAAAACGTCTATATTAGAATCGTTCATTTTTGTGTTCGTGTTCACGGTTGAACTATGAATGAACATAATATTATTCAGATCACCTCCAAACCCACCCAGAGATTGTATTAACGAGCCTAATTTTATTATTATAATAATAAATCAATAAACAGAAATAGAAAATGTTTTGAAATATTATTTAATATGTGTATACCTGTATGTGTAATAGTAAATAGTTACATGCCTAGTATATAAACTATTAAATTTAAATTTAAATTCCTAGTAGTTTATTAGTAAATATGCGGGTTTCACAGAAATTAAACACATTGTTTTGACTAGACTATTTTGTTTAAGATTTAGCAGTATTTTGTGACAGTTTAAGATCGATTCGACCGTTTAATAAGCGCCGAACAACAAAAAACTAATTCCTGCCACAGCATTTAAAAATATCAATATGTTGTCAATCCATTGTGGACATTAAAAAAAAAAAAATCAAGCCGTAGTTGTAGTTGTATTTTTCTGATAGCCCAGTTCATGACGGGCAAATACATATAACTTTTGTCTTAGGACTATTGATATTTTTTTTAAAAATTACTTCGAAAATATGTGTATTGTGAAAATCCAAAATATCGATATTTTCACCCCATTTTTCGGTCTTAGGGTTGATAAAAATTTTCCAACGGTAAAATATGAGTAAGAATACCGTTCTGAAGATTTTAAAAAAAAAATCAAGTCGATATGTGCAATATTAAAGAAAATAGGTTTTCATAGATTTTTGTTCAAGTCCATGCTGCTTACGTGTAGCTGCGAATACGATATTTCTTAACTCTGCGGACCAAATGTAGTGGGAAAACTATATTTCCCAACTAAACTCTATGAATTTATATTTTTCTGATAGATAATATCACACTGAATCTTTATATATACAGAACTTACAGTCCATATAGACGCATACATTAATAATTAATACCTAAGCTTAGAAACTTGACGTAGTTTAAGGGGTTCGCTATAGGCAACTTAAGATAGGCAGCTATAGGCAGGTGGTTATTTTGGTTTTGAACATGAGCTTAATTTTCCTTTTTTTTTTCGGCTAAAATAAAAATAAAGTAAATACTCAACTCTTAAGAGGACACTACCCATACATTTTTTGTATTCGTTTTACATACTTATGACATACCAAATACACGGTCAAATTTTCAAAATATTTTGACTTGTTTTGAGCTGTTTACGGACATTTTCAGTTTCCAACTTTTTTAGTTTTTTTTCTTTTAATATAAATAAAATTTTATTTGTTTGCTACAAATTAACAATTAAACATGGTAAACATTAAAGGATAAATAGGCTTATGTTCAAAAAAGAAACCACTGTAATCACGATATTTTGGATTATCACAATATACATTTTTTCGAAGTAATTTAGGA
>NW_019100511.1:0-4897 GCF_001856785.1 Myzus persicae | reverse complement strand
AAAGTCAAATTAAATTTTTATGAGCGTTTGAAATTCATATTTTTACAACATTTGATATTCACTCGATTTCTTATGTAACGATTTTCTTGTTTTGCTGTAATTAAAAAACGAATGACTGTAGATACTTGAAAATTTCACTGTATGTTTATATATGTTTTTTCTATACACGATAAAATTTTGAAAATAATTTGACTTTTTTTGAGCTGTTTACGGACATTGTCAGTTTTCAATTTTTTTAGTTTTTTTTTCTATAAATATCAATAAAATTTTATTTGTTGGGTAAAAAAGCGTGAAAATTTAATGCAAGGCTCCTGATATAATGTTACAATAGCAGTTGAAAAATATCAAAAATACATAGGCACAATTTTTTTTTATAAGCATTTCAAGTTCAAATTTTGACAAAATGTATCAAAATCCCGAAAATTATCAATCACTGTAATTAAAAAATTATAAAATGATCAGTTTTTATAACTAAGGATTGAAAATTTAAAACAAAGATTCTCATAAATAGTTCATACTGTAATCAAAAAATCTAAAATATACATAAACACAGTTATTTTTTACAGACATTTAAAATTCAAATTTGGACGAAATTACATATTAAAATCAGTATTAACGATTTTCGTCATTTTTAAAAATATTTATGTTCATATACCTAGACTGACATACCGCCTCCGCTCAGAATCGTTTTTCTTATACAATGATATTATATCATTGAATTCAAATTTAATACCATCCATTATACAGTGACCCACTTGTAACCTACTGTACAGCAGAGCGACATCCACTTGCCCACCTTTTTTTTAATTGATATGATTAGTTTCAGGAAATGCTCCACATTAGTTATAAAAGAAATGGCCGCTTATTCTTCTGGAAAGTCCATTAATGAAGTAACTGTTGAAGATTTTGAAAGAGTGTTAAGCACTGGTTGTCGACAAACACTTAGTTTCAATATCTTTCAAATACTTTTTCAAGTTCAGAGTGTGGACATTAGACGATTAGAATTGATCAATACTTGGATAGCCAGAAGAACTCCCTTGTTGTCCGTCGCATTCCCAGGTAATGGTTACGGGACATTTCGCGAACGTCCATCGACCTACGTTTACCCCAAATACAATATAATGCAAAATAATTGGCCGTATCGTTGCGAAATCATTAATCCTTCACAAATTGTGTTGGACGAGTTGAAATTAGTTGTTGACATTATAAGCGAAAATAACGCAACGCAGACAAGCCGTATACGTAGAGGAGAAATGAGATGCAATACCGAAGATGACCTAGCGCCTGCTTTTCAAGTAAGGAGGGAGAGTAACACTGAAAACATTGTACCTATACCTGGTCCATCATTCAATGAATCAGTCACATGCAATATCTGTCCTATAATATGTACAGAAGAAAGGACGGAACAAATAAGCGAACCTATACCTGGCCCATCATTCAATGAATCAGTCACATGCAATATCTGTCCTATAATATGTACAGAAGAAAGCACGGAACAAATAAGCGAACCTATACCTGGCGCATCATTAGATGAACCAGTGGCTTCCACAACGTACCAAATAGGTGATATTGTAAATACAAAAGTTCTAGGAGAGCCATATGTTGCTGGAATCATAAAATCAATAGCAGGAGATCAGTTCTACATATTATTTCCATACTCAAAATATGGTATTAGCGAACTTCTATTTCAACGCAATGAAATAAGACCTTACAAAAGCCAATTCTCTGAGGGGATATTCCAACCGATATACTTAACAAAAAATATGAAAAGAGACGCACAAAGAAGAATGATAAAGAGACACGAAGAGAGAGCCTTTCAATATAAAAACACAAAGTGTAAATGAGTAAAATTTTAACAAATGTAAGATTATATAAATAACATATAACTGTGTATTTTCAATAAATAGAATCAAAATAGAAAAATTAAATTAAAAAATTAAAAATTAAATAGAAATAAATAGTATCAAAGAATTAACTAGTTAAATAATATTTTTATTGTAATAAATTAAAATCAGAATTATATTGTGTATCTAATGCATAGTGTAGCAATTCTGGTTTGACTTTTAGCGACACTTTATTGAATACGTCATTTTTTTCTTTTTTAACAATTATAAGGTTGTAATCCTTTAATCTGCATGCTATCTTCACCACTTGTTTCCCACTTGGAATCTCACTGTGTAATGTACCTTCAGTAAAAAAAATAAAATAAAAATAACCATATTTTAAGTAGAATAATGAAACATTACCTTGCTGCCAGCAATCATTTTTCATTTGCGTATACACCGAGTCAATAGACGTGTAATCAATACCATTTGTAATACAACTAAGTGCTCTTAGAAATTGTTTTTCATAAAAACCACAGCACCTGGAAAAAATGTTTAAACATATCGTGATTTTTATTTTGGAAAATTTGAATTTTCCTTATGTGTGTAGCTGAACAGTTTTCCAAGACAGGTTAGTAGAGGGCACAGTAGTTGTTTAAGGTAGAAGTTTAGTATAATAATTATATAAAAATATTGTTACACAGCAAGTAAAACTATATTATACCTAATAGCTGTTATACAGATATTTGTAATTATTGAGTATAATATCTGTTTCACATCATATGGTTCGAAATCATCTTCAAACCTGACCGAATCAATTTTTCGAGGAATCACTTCAGAGCTATTTTTCTGTTTATTTCTTAATATTGGTTTAGGTGTAAACGGTTTTTTATATCCAAGTGGCGAATTAAATTGGATATTGAAATTTGTAGCTTTACCAATGAAAAACAAAAACAAAACAAATAATTACTTTTTAAACATAATCAATAAATTTTTTATTTAATTTTTTTAATTTTTATTTTATTCTTCAAGAAGATAATGGGCCCCACTAAAATTTTTTTATTTGTAGTACATTTATATGATTGTATAAATACTTTGTGTGGTATCTTGAGTCTTTTTTAAGGATAATTTTTAGTATTTTGTAGTATTTTAGTAATGAGTACTTTACAAATGCAGCACAAAACATGTATAACCAAATAAAACTTACAAGACAAAATATACATGACACAGAATGTACATACACTGAACAACTAATCTCAAATTCTACAGACATGTCATTTAATAAATTTAGCGTAATTAATGATGAAGAAATTATAAAAGCAAAAAAGGCTTTAAAAGATGATTCTTGTCCAGGATTAGATGGAATTTCAGTAAAAATGCTCAAATTAAATATACATTCATTGATTAAACCATTATCACACATTTTCAATTTAGCTATAACAACATCTACTATTCCGGAATGCTTTAAAATTTCAGTAATAACACCAATACAAAAAAAAAGGTGACAAATAAGGTACTTATACCATTGTGTAGATATACCTATATTTTGTGTGCATTGTAATCTTTTGGAAAAAAATAATCAGAAAAAAAAAATTAAAGAGTTGGCTAGATTAAATAAATATTTAAAGGGTTATGTCGATTAAATTTATATCGTATCAATGATTTTTTCGAAGAAATCATTTTTATTTTTTTATTTTTTTACATAAAATACTTGTTCTACTGTTTAGATATAATTTTCGTGTGCATTGTAATTTTTCAGAAATAAATAATTATATCAAAGAGTTTGTTGAATAAAATATTTAAAGGGTTATGTCTCTTAAATTTAAATTTTAAAATGGCGTTTGGTAATTTATCAAAAAATAATTGACAAAGACAGTTGCAATCTACTTTAAAACATGAACAATTATACTCTTCATAAGAAGTGTAATTTACAGAGATCAAGTATTTTTTTTTGGATTTTCTAAGTCGAAACGCCGCTCTACTATGTTCCTTTCGTTTTAAAATCTACGGTAGGTGCCGTAGCAGTATCAGCGACGATAAATATATATAATATTTAAGTAAACAATCAATTGTATAGTAAGCCAATTAAAAGGAATATTTCAAATTAGTAGTAATTAAAAAAAATTGAATGTTTAAATTACCTTGCATTTCTATTAAGCCTCTTAAGGCCTCGCTTACAATATCAAAAATGGCATTTGAAACATTTGAACTGTTAGTTTCCATCCAAATCTGACCAGAACCAAATGGTGATGTAGACTCTAGTTCGATATAAAACAATGAATTACTGACTCCGCAGCATAAAATACTTGATAGCTATAATGAAATAAAATAATATTATTTTATTAATGACTTAAAAATAGCATAAATTAATTAATGCACACAAATACCATTATATCCACAGATTTGTGTTCATTTGATTTTATTGGATACTGCATAAATTTCACTTTTTTGTCACATAAACTGAATCCAGTCATGCCTGTTAATTTTGTATTTATTCCTAAATTGTCTTCAAGTAAAGATATGTACCAAACATTTTCTGCAAAAAATTTAATTCGAACACGATAAATGATAAATGATACACACAAAAAATAAAAATCTACATAAATATATATATTAATTACTAAAAACATTAAGGGATTCTACTAGACTCCCATTAAATTAATATAAATGTATTGTACAAACATATAATATATTTAGAACATTATAATGATAGTAGTAGTTAAATCTAATTCAAAATATTTGTGGCCCTCAAAAGAGCTGTTTTAAATGGATGGTTCTAAAAAGAACCATTTTTATTGATTACTGGTCACCTTTTATGTAAAAATTGATCACCATAATGCCTGTAAAAATATAAAATTATTAATCAAATTTGTATGCATATCAAAACCATCGAGTAACGCTGTACGAAATGTAATCTAACTGTTGTCATTCAGATCTGAACATCCGATATTTGCTTTGTACTGTTATTTTACTTTCCTTATTAGTGTCAGCACTCTGGACACTGACATATCTTCAATATCCCTGGTCATTGGAATGTATCCAAGACCAGGATACGTCCTTTCTATGTCCAGTTT
>NW_019100510.1:0-46920 GCF_001856785.1 Myzus persicae | reverse complement strand
AATACAAGTTTAAAATTAGTTGAAATATTTTATATTGATAAAATCAAATTAATAAATGGAAAAATAATTGAAATTATATCTTACACTGTTATAATTAAATTCAAAATTATAACTATTTTGGTTTTCAACTAACAAATTGTAATTTGTAAATAATAGACCTCTTTGATATGAAAATTTGTTAATATATTTACATTGCTAATCTGTGGATTTGTCATATTGAAATAATATAATATCTTTTATCTATGGAAATTGCCAAAATCATTGCATCATCATTTTTTCATTTAAATACCCACAATATATAATATATGAATCGAATAGTTTCTTAACCAATACCATTATAACCTATCATATATGTGTAAATGTTTTAAGGTACTAATTTTGTATTATTATTATTGTAGTTAGGTATTACTTATTACTACTAATTCATTAGTATTTCGAAAAAAAAATAATATTATTTACAGAAAGTTGTATCTGTATAAAATAAACGATGTATAAAATGCATAATATTTATTCAGTACTTAATAACATTACATAATATATATAAATATAAAGGGTTTCTTGTATTTTAATTTCGGTAAGTTATTTATTAGTGGACTTCCGGTAAAAATTTCTGAATGGTGAATCCGCCACCTGTTCTTCCTAAACCAAAAACGGGCGTATCACAAGCAACCCTTAAATACAAGGCGACGGATAGAATAAAGAGATTGGTTGAGCACCAATTTGATTGGTGCCAAAAAGAATCGCTGCAACGAACGACTCTGCTTCAAAAGTTCTTCTCCTGATTGTTATAATTGTATCATGCCGTTATTTTAATTCGTTCATTTTCATGCAGCGATACAAATGTGACCGTTTAGTGCCCAATGTATTTCAAACGTATGAAATTCAATAAACTACAATACCATAAATAAGTAAAACCCAAAGATCGCGGTTTCACATCACGGTACTGCAGTAAGTTTGATATTTCTTTTGGATTGAGCCCTAAAGTCCCTCCTAGCTACGGCACTTCTATAACCCATACAGAAACAATTGTAACAATAACAATTATTGTAATATTATCATTCCACGATTTTTGTATTTGAGAACTTGTAGCGCTAACGTGAAGTTTGGTTACCCCGGTATAGACGGTAACCATCCGACTCGACGGTTTACCAAACCAAGCCACCGGGTCATCGAGGTTGCGGTGCACCAAATTCAGACAATCACTAGAACCCAATCCTAGTTGAATGACATGCCGGGGCCTCGTGATCGAGCACGTTGGTACATTTAGACCGACGGCGGCCCTCTGAGGAACGGCTTCTAACATCATGTAATCTGAGTCCTTGTCAATGGACAAGAAGAGATCCGTGTTTTCACCGCCACCATCATGAAATTCGACCAAAGTCTTGTCCTCGGTTGTCAGCTTCAATACCATAATTTTCAAAAAATTTTGGGTGACAAAATCGAGGTTTAAATAAAAATAAAATGGTTTTATAAACGATGTGTGATTTTATGGTCAATAAATAAAATGTCCGATATTAAAATATTGATATTGTATTTGTGGTTACTTGGTGATGTAAGTATGGCGCAAATATTTTAATTTTATTCCTGGCTCTTTGAGCGTCGATGGGGAATACCCCCAGACTCCCCGTTTTAGCTGAAAGTGGATACGGATTTTGGGGACAGTGTCGTTGGAACTATAAAAGTCACGCCTGCAGGTTGATCAAAGCTTAAAAGTCGGAGGTTTTGATAAGTATTGGCTCTTTGGAGATCTATTTTGAAGGCGTGGGTATGTTGAAAGCCGTGTATGAGGGTTGAAATTATGAAAGTTTAAACAGTCCAGTCTTGTATTTTTATGAAACTTGAAAATCAAAATTCTGAAGCCTTGTTTGAGTATCTAGCAAGTCAGTCACGTCAAGTGAAAGTCTTATAAGACTAAGTTACGTAGGTAGGAAATCCGACTGTGTCGCATTGCGGACACGACGGTGGGTGGCTGTAAGCGAAAATAGTATTTTACTTGTTCAAATAAGTGTATAAGTATGCAAGTCCAAAACAAAGTTTGTGTTTTAATCAAGTCAGTCGTCACCTGCAGAGTTTGGTACCAGGTTTACGGTTTATACGGTCCAGTCTTGTGCTTTTATGAAAGAAAAAAAGCTTAAATCTGAAGCCGTATTTAAGAGTCTAACAAGTTAGTCACCTCAAATGAAAATAGATTGAAGTTAAACTAGTCACCTTGGGGGCTGTGAATCGTTCCACGCCAGATTCAACAGCGAATTCAATTCTGCTCGTCCAAATATTTTGAAGGTTATTGACATACTACTATATTAGTTACTAACCCAAATGGCAAATACAATCCTTGACCCAAATTAAAGCTCGAAATCATATCAAACCTAAATCGACAAAAAATAGGACTTCGATGAAAACATTATTCAAGAAGTTTCATCGAATGTAATAACAAACATAGATTATATAAGAAAATAGTGCTTCAAAAATGTATACCTAATGTATGATTTTTTTTAGATTTTAGAGCGGAGTGATGAATGTATTGATTTAACAATGACGTGTGTTTTTTTTTGTATCTGTCATCAGTCATCACGGTTTCTTTCAGTAAAAGTACTTAGATTTTCTTCAACAGCAACTTTTCTGGTAGGAAAGTGAATCTAGTTTGTGCATTCGGGAAGTCAAAATTTTAAATTCCCTTTAGTGTTCAAAAGCAACAGGGAAAACATACAAAAAATTAAGGAAAAACGGGTATTTCTACACAAAACCATTTTTCGAAAAAGTCGATTTTGGTTTTTAGTGTCACTCTAACAAAAATAGCCGTATTACGTGCAATTTTCACTGAATATTTGTATAAGCATTTTCTATACATCATCAAATTTTCAAAATATTTTGATTTGTGTTGAACTATTTTAGGTATATGGAATTTTCGATTATTGATTACTTTTTTTAAACTCAAGTCGATAAAAATCAAAACACTTGAAAAGTTTCAAGTGCAATGTTCCTTGTATGTTTTTGTGTATGGAAATCAAAAAAAAAGTTGAACGTAAATCCACAATAATATTTTATGAGCGCTTAAGCTCATGAAAATTAGCATATTTAGTTAGAAATTCATAAAATGTTTTCTATTCATATCTAAGATTTAGGCACTTATTTTTTTATAAACATTGAAAGTTCAAATTTTGAAAATATTTATCAAATTGAAAATTGAAAACGATTTTGTAGCTAAAGATGTATAAAATTTTCAATTTTTATAGCTAAGGATTGAGCATTTAAAGCAAGGTTCCACTTTAAGAAATCTAAAAATATATGAATATAGTTATTTTTTACAGACATTTTAAGTTTAAATTTGTACAAAATTGCATATTAACACAAAGAATAACGTTTATCATTTTGTTGTACATCTGTTTCAAAAAAGCCCAATTTTACATAGGTATATTTAATATTTTTCCAGCATCACTGATAATCTAAGAATAAAATTAATTCAACTTTCCGGCTACCATATTAATTTTAACTAATAACAATATAAAATATCCTAAACTGACATACCATCTCCGCTCAGAATCGTATACAATGATTTGATATCATTGAATTCAAATTTAATACCATGCATTACAGCGACCTCTTAGACACCTAATGTATAGCAGAGCGACATCCACTTACCCGCTTTTTTACATATACATACATACATACATTTTTTTTACAATTTTTTTATTTTTTAACATATCATATACAAAATATAATTTTTTAATTAACTTAGAATATAACCTTTAAAAAAACATCACATTTTTAAACGCACCTCTTTTGAGACAATCCTAAGTCTGTATCCTGTATGGCTGTATGAATTGTGAAGGAATTTGTATTGTAAAAAACTGGAGCTGTTTTGGGAATCAATACCTTTTTGTAAAACGGGAGCCGTTTGTGAAAAAAGGGAGCCGAATAATCCACGTCCCTCGTAAGTCGGAGTCGGTAAATTGCGTTCCCCATAAAAAAATAAAAATGGGACGCAATTTACAGCGACCCCTCGTTAGTAGTAACCACAGATATAATATATCTATTTATATATATATATGTATGTTTATATATCTGTGGTAGTAACCAACCACTTCCGATCATTAATTTATTTTAGTTGCAAGTCTTAGCGCATGCGCAGTACTAATAATGATCGGGTCTCTTATCAATTTTCTGATTGTCGGGTACAGCGTTATGTTTATTATTGTTCCGTGTTATCTAGAGGCTTAGATCATTGATATTATCACCACAGAATAATTCTGTGTTATCACGATTCACGAATCACGGCTAATATAGAAGATATCTTCCGAGTCCGTGCATACTACGTACGAACAACACCCAAATTTTGGAGGAAAACGGAATAAAATTTTCAAACTTCAGCAGTTTTTCTATCGAAATGTATTCCAATCATTCATCTGATCCCAGAAGACCGGACAAAGAGCATAGGTAATATTAATCACTTTGATATTTTATGATGAACCGTGTCACGATAATTGAATTCTATTAAAAAAAAAATGTTTAAAAAAATTGATGTACCTAATATTCAAATCTTTAAAATGTGTTGTATTGGTAAAAAAAAACAGGGACAAGAAAATTATTCTATTAAAAATCAAAAATTTTTATTTTAATCATATAAATATTTTAAGTAGTTAGGTAGGTACTTACGTTACTTTAATTTAAGAAATAACAATTTTAAAATTAACAATCAATTATACTTTGAATTTGATTTGGAATTTGCAAAATTGCTTTTATTTTTTCCTCTTTCATCTGTTCATTAAATGTTCATATTGGAAAAAACTCTACATTTACGTTTTAAGCTGGAATATCAAATATATATTGACAAAGTTTAAGTAAGTAGTTCGTAATACTGTTCACAACTGTCAATTCTTAAAACAATTAATCCATCTATTTCTTTGCTTTTCTTCTATTGTCTTTAATCCAACTATTTATACCAAGTGTTGGTAACCCACATGTGGCCCTCTTGTAGTTATGTGGCCTGCGAGTAAAATTTTTAATTTGTATAAAAACTGTAAACTTAGATAGTATGGACTGGCATCTATAAATTAAAACATTGTTTGTTTGTAGGTATCTTATTAAATCAATAGATCTAACAGTTATGAACTTAAATAAACTAATATTTGATATGATCATATATTTTTGTATAAAATAAAATAGGGTGTATTTAAATTGTAGCCCATGAAAAACTTTTATTTATTTATTTATTTAAATCACACAATTGTACAACAACGAGTATAAGAAGTTGCCTTTAATATATTACTTACATTCCAGTAGCATAGAGGCCCCTTAATATTGGGAAATATAAATATAATATTAGGTGTAAAATATTTGTACAATAATCAGTCCTAGGTTTTGCTAGCATGTTCCACGATGTACCTTGCAATATTTGTGTCTTATTATATTAGTTGCATTAAAATATTTGTTAAAGGGAGCAAAAGTATACATAGCTGTTTTTTTTGTTTTTATTAACCACTGTATTGGGACAAAACTGTTTGCACGTGACATGACCTCCATGCAACATCAAAATCGCTGAGGCCTGACTTATAGAGTGTGGACTAAAATATTGAATCCTTACCGATTAGCACCAATCATTGCCAACATCTTGGTATGACCATGATGGCAACCAATTTCCCAGAAAATGTAGAACCTGAACCATAGAATTATGGAGTTAATTCATCTTATACAATATCTGAATAATGATTGCAGGTACAAACCAAAAGCTGTCAACAGTGATAATCAAGCTCTAACACCCGGTGAAGATTTGACGTCTGATTATATGAATATTTTGGGTATGATTTTGAGTATGTGTGGATTATTAATGAAGGTAAAACTAATTTATATTTCATGTGATTTTAGTCATAAATCTTTAAATTTTAACAACTTTTAAACATTTATTTTGCTAGTTTAAATGGGCAGCGTGGTGTGCAATGTTTTGTTCATGTATAAGCTTCGCAAATTCTAAAGCATCTGATGACAACAAACAAATCTTTAGTAGTTTCATGTAAGTATCTATGTATATTCTATGTTTGATTATTAATTTTACACAATATTATTTTTAGTTTCTGTGAGGCATTTATTTTTGAGTAATTATTAGACTATCCCATATAAGTTTATATCACTTAAATTACTTCTACAATTGATTAAAAAAATTGCATAATATACAATGTTTTATAACTTGTCGGGCGGCACCTCTGGGAGCCTCCCTATTCTTAATATTAATGTCATTATACCATGTTTGTATAGATTGTAAAAACATTTACTATTTTAATAAGTACTTCTTTTATTAAAATAATTGTCATAACTGTTTTCTAAAAAAATAGTAAGTCAATCATTTAGCAATCAATAAAATATATTTTATTACTATTAAATCAATGTAAATTATAATAATTTTATGGGAATAAAATATTATTAACTTATTGATTCATTCAATTTATTATTTACATAGTTATTAAGTATCTTATAATGTTATCTATATACATATAAAAATATGGTAAAAGGATGTTTTGCCCCAGTCTATGAGTCCGCAAACGTTTTGTTCTCGTCTGTACATTTGTAAATGTATTATATTTTTATACAGGTAGTTTATAATTTATTAGTATTATTTGAAAATTAAATTTGACATTTTTATCAAAAAAATTGTATTGTAGGTAATCTATTTTAATACATTATTCTCTATGTTTAATTTATTATATTATATTATTATTTTCAGCCAATCCCCTGTAATATCATACACTAATTTTGGCGTGTTCTGCTTATGAAATGTATGGTTATTGTGAATTTAAATATGTTTGCCGCACGTCAAATTATTATAAATTGTACTGAAATTGTATGTTTAAAATCGTTTTATAAAATGAATTGAAATTTAAAATATAAAAAAGCTATTTCAAATTCTGAGTAACCAACTTCCTATGGATAAATAACATCATATAACTCCCAGGAGGCCAAATGTCTATCTTAACAACAGAGAGGGATGAAAAATCTGTGGACTCGTTTTTATTGACGAGGACGAAACATCTGTGATTTTAAAAATGGATGTCTTTTTTATAACTAAATCTCAAAAACTATTGGACCGTTTACAACAAAAGTTATATCAATAGATTCTTTAAAAATTGAAGAGTATTTACAGCTTATTTTTTTTCAAACAATCTTAATTTTAGTTAATTTTAGCAATATAAAATTGAAAAAGATTTTACTTTTAGTAGATGGATAAAGAGGGGGGGGGGGTTGGTGTGAGCCAAAGCTTCACACAGCTCACCTTGCTATTGTAACTTAGCTCACAAAAAAAAAGATTCAATAGATTGTTACTACATAATTATAAAAAAAATGGACATGATTTTTTTCCTACTTCAGTAATTAATTTTAAAAAAATAGTAATATTATGTTCATTATTATTTTACAGGCTTTCCATGTCAGCAATTGTTATGTCTTATTTACAAAATGCACATCCAATGACACCACCATGGTCTACAGCGTTTGGATAAGAATTTGGATTTACAAACAAAAATAAAAATAATGATTTATATTTATTAGGGTTTACTAATAATACATCGATTATTTTGTCAAAACTATAAAAATAAAAAATATTTACATTGTTAATATTATTTAAATAAAACTCTAATCCAGGAATTTAACTTATTATATTTATAAACTACTTGAAAATTATAACATAATCTTAAAAAAAAAAAATGACTCAATTATTATATTCAAGCTAATAACTAATTACATATTGTTTCAGCCTCATGACTCTTCAAACGAGTTAACAACTCATTCATACATATCTAAAGCAATCTCCCTCTACAGTAATTTGACTCACAATGACATTTCATCTTTTTTCCTGGAACACTTCCTATATCATAGCTATAATCCCAAGTAAGTTCCGTTCCAGCCTGTATATAATGGAGTGCAAAAAACGATACCCATGGGAACCGTAAGTCATGTGTATCCACAAATACATTTTGGACAAATGTATTTGGAGAACATGAATGATTTAAATAACGCCCAATGTTGCCACTAGTTTTGGCATCCATGATATATACACTCTCGTTGTCTCCAAAGTATTCGCGCATTGATTTTGGAGGCTCAGGGTTGTTCTTTATTGCATTCAATTTGGGTAGAACTTGCACATGTTTGCCATCTTTTTTGATATTTGGCTTTTTGCGTTTGCGCAAATTTATAGTCAGTTCAGATCTCCTACCTGAGAAATAAAAAAATTATAAGAATTATAAATTATTATTAATTAGTAATAAAAAATTACCATCAGATGTACAAGGATAATTTTCATCGGACGATTCGGATTGATTCGTCTCAGTTTCAATTTCATGATCACTGCTAGGTATATCACTTTCATAATCTTCTTTTATTTTTTCTACAACTTCAATATAATCTAATTCTGCCAAATATTCATCTCCATAATTTTTTCCGCCTTCATTGGCATCAGTTTCAGTCAACAAATAACCGACATAAATACATATGAAACTTCCTTGAGGTATATCATTTAAACATCGTACACCCCATCCCTTTTTCTCAGTCATAAATAACTGTAACTTTTGAGACAATGGGTTCTGAACCACACGATTTAAACATGAACTGGAACATTTACATGTTTTATTGCATTCATAAATACCTGTTAAAACTCGTTCGGGCAATCTTCGATAATTGTAACCAATATTTGGGTCTTTGTAAAGATTAGGTAAAATCTTCTGTCCGTCTATAGTCAGCTGCCAACAAGCACATTTCGATTTATCTTGGCAGTTGTCAGTGCAGTCACATCCGCATAAGAATTCACTCTCTACATTTATATTAACACCTGGCATTGCTCGTCTAGTAGTCATGTAATCCATTTTTGGGGGTAATGTATTGTTAATAGTATTCACACACGGTATGCCCCTAAATTCTTTGCCCTGAGATATATCTTTCAAAAATTGCACACCTTTCATGACTTTATATTCTGCAAATGGTTTGACCCAACTATTAAAATCGAATTGGTCAATAGTCATTGTGCTTTTGGTAACAACAAGATATTCAAGCATCTGTTTCATGTTTCGAATAACTATACCTCACGGACTTCTGTACATGATACATTTTTGAGATTTATTAAACTGCGTTAGATACCTGACAAAACCAAAATGTAACGGAATAGTCAACATGCTAATAGTTCTAGTTCTACCATAGTTATATAATGTCCATGCAACACATGAGTGACTACATTTGTGTTTGCGATACTTAATTGGATCAGGAACCGATTTAGGCAATATTATCTCAGTAACCATAGAAACATTGGCCTTATTTTTATTACATTTTTGAGTTCCCTCACTAACGGTTGTTGAATTTTTGCTTGTACTTTTACGAGCTACACCTTTAGCCAATAGGCGAGAGGGCTCTTCTTCCACACTTGTGAATTCCACAAATGGTTTTTTTAAATATGCTAGTCCAGATTGTCTTAATCGAATGCCTTTCTCAGACTTGCTCTGCTTTTCAAAAATATTATACAAACGTGAAGAACCACGATATATCCACTCGCTATGTTTGAAATCAGTAAAATATAGTTTAACCAAAGATGCATCAACTTCAACCACTTTTGCAGTTTGCCACAGGAGGTTATGTTCTGCTCGTACTGAATGTTGATTATTCAACTTAACCATTTGACGTTCAGGATATTTTTCTAAATAACTTTTTATAAATTCCTTGGTATTCTCGGGTACTTCTTTCCATACATCATTTACACTTGTTCTACATGCAATCAAACGAATATCTTGGTGTTGTCGATATTGAACAAAACCAACATCAAAAAAAATCAAGTATCTAAAAAACAAATAATTATTAATATTAAAAAACATTGCTATTAAAAAAATAACCTTACCGAAATTTATTAAGCATTTTTGGAGGTTCAGCTACTATACCAGCATAAAATTCATCGATGCTTTCAGAATTAGGATCCGTAAACTTAGCAATTACTCTGCAACCCACAGGAAATCTTACTTTGTTCAGTGTAGAGTATGCAACTTCATTTGTTGCTAGTAACTTTCCATTAGACTGAAACAGGACATGTACAAAACCTTCTGCAGGTACTCTTTTGACTATACCTCTATACCATGGATCTGTTAAAGTTAACTTCATTCCATATACAGTCTGTGAAATCTCAATACTAGGATAATCTAAAAACCCTTCTTGAGGTATATTAGCTGGTACAACACAAACGGTTCTATCAATAGTGATAATATCTTCCTTGTCAGATTTATCTAGTTTTAACCTTTTGGCTTCTTTAGAAGTTTTGACTTCCTCTATAAGCTTGTTGATTTTTTCTTGAGGCACCTCGATTTTTTCTTGAGGAATCTCTATTTTTTGTTGAGGCATCTCGACTTTTTGTTGAGGGATATCAATTTTTTGTTGAGGCGTCTCGACTTTTTGTTGAAGGATCTCGATTTTTTGTTGAGGCGTCTCGACTTTTTGTTGAGGCGTCTCGACTTTTTGTTGAGGCGTCTCGACTTTTTGTTGAAGGATCTCAATTTTTTGTTGAGGCGTCTCGACTTTTTGTTGAGGTATCTCGACTTTTTGTTGAGGCGTCTCGACTTTTTGTTGAGGTGTCTCGACTTTTTTTCGTTTCTCTTTTATATTCTCCTCCAACTCATTGATGTCCACAGATTCTATATTCGTTCTAATTGGTTCATATGGATTATATATTTCATTTCTTAATGATGCCATTTGATCTTCTAAATCAGCAGCAAGCTTATCAATTTTATCCGCATCAACCAAACATTCGTTTATTCCTTTATCAAGAAACTCATCGCATAATTTAACTTGTTGCTCAAATAGGTATTTGTTTTTATCGAAATAATGAATGACTGCACTATCAATAGCATTTTTAACATCTTGGTCAGGAGGTAAACCCACCCTAGAAGTACTAGGCTTAGGTTCTTCTACTTCTTCTTCGTCATCTTCTTCTTCTTCTTCCTCTTCTTCTGATGAATCAATAACTAGATATGAATCAAAACTTGGAAAACTGTTATCCATAATACATTTTCCCTCCTTCCATTTCATTTCAAGATATTTATAATGTTTAAGACATTTGGTAAAACACGTCATGCAAACCTAAACAAACCACAACAATTTAAATCAAACTCTCTATGTAACATTCAATTTGCTATACATTACCTCTTTGCCAGGTTTGTAATCAACGTCATAGTAAGTGCACACTATTTCCACAGCATTGATTAGGGTATCGCCATAACTACAACGCCTGTTTATACATCTGAGTTGACGCCTTTGTTCCTCCAATGCTTCGGGGCTGATCTGATATGGATCCAACTGTTTACTCGATGAGGCCATGTTTATTTTCTAGTCAAGAAAATATAAATTACAAATTAATATACAAATGAAGCATAATATGTGTAATGTATTTATGGTTTACCCTCTACACAGATGGAGATGCACAAATTATGTCACAAATTAAACTCTGGGGTTATTAGGTACTCAAATAATAAATACATACCTAAACACAATTTATAAATGGAATTATTTAGAGGATCATCAATTTGAGGAAACTCCTACAAGAAATGCGAGTATCAAAAAACACATTTTTTTCGTGACTGGTTATCATTGAATAGAAACTAGAAAGTATCTCTAATATTTTTCGAGTATAAACTAGGGATACATGGTTTCAGCGGTTCATTAAATTATTATTATATTATTTACCTACTAATCTACTGTACTCCCATAGAATGATACTACAACCTACTATAGGTAACTAAAACTGGACATGTAAATTGTAAATAAACATTGTAATACTATTGTACTAAATTATGTACTTTTAGTACTAACTACTAATATTCAATTGTGGATATTCGGTTATCGATATCACCAACGAGCTATCTAGTATCTATAAGGAACCCAATAAATAAAAGAACCAAAAGTTGGTAATTCGTAAAGTAAACTCAAGTATTAATAGAAAAATAGAATTATAGAAAAGTGAAAACAAAATAACTGTAAGAAGTTAACGTTACAAAAATATTTCATAATATTATAGAAAATAAAAGTCGCATAAAATAAAAAGTATATAAACATAATTTTAATTCCTGAAAGTTGAAAGCCTGAAATTATAATCACAGACACGTCGTAGCTTACAAGTTTTACTAAAAGTGATAATGTAGAGTGGTAGACCGTAAATCGTAATTTTCGAGAAAAATAGTGAGGCATAAGTATTAAGTAATTACATGAAAAAATAAAAAATAAAAAAAAGGGGGTTTCATTAGGTAACCAGTAACCACTCCACAGTTGTAAATGTCAAGTGTACATGAGCGTGTGCATAGTCACTTTGTGCACTACATAAGACAAAGTTTTCTAATATAAAATTTTCTTTTTTAATTGCCTGTGACACAGCGCTATTTATGTGCCACACAGTCCATTAACTAAATTATAAAGTTAACTAGTTATGCCCTCAAATTTCACTGCGTAAATGTGATACATACATTTGTTGTTATGTGTTATCAATTGTATTCTATAAAGTACCTACTCAAGCTTAATACTTAAAAGTTCCTGTTCGAAATATAAATTTTCGACTTTTTGAAGATTTTGTTTACTTTTGGGAAATGGTCACTGAACCTTTGAATAACATTGATGTTGATACCAAGAAAATATTTTGGTAATTTGGAGGATACGCTTGAAAAATACAATGGCAAGCAATTTTTAAAAATCTAATAACATTATTTTTAAAAGGCTGAAAATAATTATTTTGGACAAATTATTAGTTTAATGAGGAATTCATTCCAACAATAATAGTGGATTGCATAGGTATACCCCCTTCTACAGTTTTATTACAACAGCAGCTTAATGCAATATCAAACTTTCAAGTAAGGTGATGTTGACTGATAGATGAAATTAAATACATGTATATTATTTTGTAGATTGTTTTTGGAGACCTAACAGGAATTGATCACAGCAATGTATCCAAAATTATTAAAATAGTTTCGGATCAGATTGCTGAATCATGTTAAGTCTCCTCAAACTGAAGCCGAATGGGGGAGTCATTTGACAAAATTGTTATGATATAGCTGAATCTGGAAATCCAGGTGTTGGAGGTTGTACTGACTGCATTCACATAAAAATCCTAAATCCAGGTGGGTCCTTATGCAGAAATATTTTAAAATCGTATAGGATGTTAGAAATTTTCTGTTTTACCAGACACCCTATTTTTGCTATTTTTTTTTGTTTTAACGTATGTAATGAAGCATACCAAAGACGATGGTGAAGTTAGAATTGGCGGTCTAACTTAGTTTTAAAATTATAGCTTATTGAAATGTATAGTATTTTCATATACTGGTCATTCTGTGCATTCTTGGTCAAATAAATTGAAAACATCCCAAGGGCCATGATTTGTTATGTAAAACCACCTTGGGTAAGTCTAGAAGTTAAACAAATTTATTAAAAGCATGTATACATTATACTCTATACAGTGTACGTTACTCCCAAAATTACCCACTCACTAAAATTCTTTGGGGCAATAGTCCCAAAAAAACTATGTTCATGACGACTACTGTGTCAGCCTTTATCACCTGGTATATTTTAAGATAAATTTACATTGCTATTATAGAAATTGATTTCACTATTACTATTACTATTAATTATACCTACGTCCCACAGTACATTGAACTACTTTGTCAAAAAAATTGCATTGAGTGTATTATTAATACTTAATTATGTATTATAAATATAATAGCCAAAAGGTAGTTCCTGTAGGCAGGGGCGGAGTGGGAACCAAATCCAAGCCAGGAGTTTAACATTTATCCAGGCCACCCATCAAAAATCTTTTGTACATACACACATATTAAAGCAACATAAAAACCAATTTATTTCTAAATTTTAACCAAAAATGTTTATTCTTTACCATTTTGTTTACGAAATTTGAGTCTTATAACCACATTTTTTATATTGTTTTTGGCTACTTCCAGACCGCTTCAGACGATTTTGAGTCTAATAAGCAACTGAACCTTATATCTGTGAATCTTATAAGCGGCGTCCACTGTATTAATAATTATATATTGTGTTTTAATGGTTTAGGTATTATAGGTATATGGAAATAAGTAATAAATAAATACATAAAAGATTTATATATTTATAATAATAATTTAGATAATAGCTTAGATTTCTCACCAACTGCATTTATGATAATATTATTATCTATTTCCATGTTTTATTATAAAAATATCCAGTCTATATCAATGTATTGCTTTGATTTTATTTGATGTCTCTTTTTATGTACCAAATATTTTGTAATTTTATATCCAAAGCTTTCTCACACGATTGTACGAGGCTATTACTATGTACTATTATCTCATTAATAATATTTGTAATACAATAATTTAATAGAAACAAATTTTTGACACATTTAGCATTTACTAATATTTTGAAAATTAAAGTAAATCTAACAAAATCTAACAAAATGGACAGGACCAGGGCATCTAGAAAATTCCCATTTTCACTACGGTCACTCCGCCCCTGCCTGTAGGTATACATTTATAATATTATCATGTACCTATTATTGTTACTAACTTTTGAGTCAATATTGATTTACCATAGAATGGTGTAAAAACAGAACATCACACCATGATATTTTATTATAGTTAAATTATTAATTTTATCAATATTATTATTTTTAAATAATGAATATTTTTTTTTGCAGTTTCAACAAAATATATTTTGTGATTTGTAAAAAAGAATAAATATTTAATTAATTTGTTATTGCATTTACTAAAAACTAAGCATTTATTATTGAATGGAAAAAAGATAGTTACCCCAAATCATTACCTAAAATTCCAGTCAATCAAATCCATCTACTAAAAACTTAATAAAATCAATTTAATTTATATTTATGAAACAAAAGTTAAAGGCAGCATAGTGATTCAGTTATAAAGGAGTATGTTATAAAAGTAAAATTAAAGTTGTCAAATGTGTACATTTATTGTTAATGTATTCATTTAAAGTCTATGTTCAAATATTTCCTTATTTACATTAAAAACAAAAACATTATATATTCATGTAGGTAGTATTATTAATACATTATTAATTATTCAAAAGTTCATAGATATTATCTATTTAGAACTTCAAATATAAATCTACTGAGTATAATAGTATTAAAAGTTAAATGTGTGCTACTCTAGCTGTGTAATGTTAAAATAAATTAAATTAATTATCTGAAGAATTAATTTAGTTTCCAAAAAACCCTAGCCCATATAAAAAATGATCTGCTCCAATCACCTAACCCTTTGGAAAAAATGCTAGCGCCGTACCTGTACTTTACGTAGTTACATAGGTACAACTGTACAAGTTTCAAATCCTACAAATAATATTTTTTAAGTTCATCAAAATGGTTATTATTTGTTTAAATATCTAATTTCAGTAAGTACCTACTGGCTTCTATACTTATTACTTATATTACATTTTCAAGCCTTATGACTATAAAAATTGAATATTTAAATGAAATAATTTGCATATTTTCATGATTTTGATGAATTTTACTATCTATAAAAATATAAACGATTATTAAAGAAACTTATAAATTATAATTGTTGTTATTTTTGGAATTTAAAAATGTTGAGTCCTACACTGCTACTATTGTGACTTGCTATTATCATATTCTCCACTGCACGGGAAAACAATGAACCACAGATTATAATATGTATGGCTATTTTTTCGATTTCGGGCGGTGGTATGTGCTTACGAAATAGTTTAATTTCAAAAGATAAGTAACTAATTTTTTAATCGAGTAGGGTTCTGTAACAATTTGTGAACTATGCATAGAGCTGATACTATCAGGCAGTGGCGTCTATCATAAAAAAAAATACGTGTTGCTCAAATAATTTTAGGTGACCTACCCCTCATTACACTGCTGTTATACCGACCTATACTATGTCCTATTTTTCTTCTATCAATACCCATCTACCTATTTTTAAGGTGTTGCCTTAGCAACACTTGTACCCTATGTTACACGCCACTGCGATCAGGTCTATGGAATTGTGACATACTTGAATTTGAGTGGCGTCATCGTCCGGTAATCGCTCTTTCGATTTGTCATCTTCGAGTGCGTCGTGTACGTCTCCTTCACACACCGACATTTGATCGACTCCATTTTGAATGTTTTTGAGAGATTGTGTCGATATCTTTCCATTAGCGTCTTCTTCAATTCTGACATCATGAGGAGATTTGACGGAACTTTTTTGGGAGGATTTTATTTCATTTCGTAAGCGTTTGATTTGTTTGTATTCCTTGGAAGCAGATAAGCTCCGTCTGCTCAAACAGATATTATTTTGCAATTCAACAAGTTTAGTGTAAGTTTCGTAATTTACTTTTCCAGAATCAGGAAGAAATATAGTGTCCCTCTCTTGTTGTTGTTTTTCATCATTCTCTCGACTAACTTCGGTCCATTTCAGTGGACATCCTTCGAATTCCGCTACTTCACGTTGATATAAAAACTTAGCATACATTTCATCTTCAGTTGTTTTCGAACTGCATGGAGTGGCGATCATGAATTCCTCGAATTCTTGGCGTTCGGCCATTGCACGTATACGTTCGCGAAAGGCTTCACGGCGATTAATAAACGAAAACATAGTTACAAATTTAAAACAATTCAACAAAATTAACTTAATTTATAAAGATGAGATCAAATATAACTATTGTAGCACAAACGAAATTCAACAGGTACAATTTTATAATAATATGATAAAAAACGGAGCGTTTAGGTTTGGTTAGGTAAGGTTAGGTTAGGATTGATAAGGTTTTCTAGGAGCAACATGTATTATACTGTAACACGAGTGACGAAACAAAATCGGCCAGAATAAAAATTTGTACCCACTAATCATCTATATTTTAAATCTGTAAATAATTTATTAACCTATTATCTACATAATGTTATTTTAATTAATGGGATTTTGTGTAAACCAGTGTTTCCCAATCGATAGTCCGCGGCACCATAGATTTTTTTTTAAATAGGGAAAAACATTACTACTTATTGAGGGACTATATTATTTTTGTTAATAAGAAAAAAAAGATCTTCCTAGTTTTTGTAAAATTGAGGCGGGCCTATAAAATATTGTCGAAGTGGTCCGTGGTGGTAAAAAGGTTGGGAAACACTGGTCTAAACTAATAATCGTGTACTTCGATTAGAACAAATGAGAGTGTCGGTTCGAAATAAAGTTGGCTTAATGTAGACGTTAGCTGTATGTTACAGTGGTTTTAGTTGACATTAGAGAACAACAAGATGTTTGAAGTTTAATCATACCAACGAGTAATGGTAGTGGTTAATCGTCTCTTTATAATTTAAGGCCCTTGTAGTTATCATTATTGAGTTATCAGCAACCACGCGTTAAAATATATTCACACATCTACATAACGTAACCTATACTCTAACCTAACCTCACCTACCATAAGCATATGAAACATCTAGATGGCGGGCTGCATATTACATTCCCACAGGAACGTTGAAGTAGTGCTGCTATATGTCAATAGGGCAATGTTTACAAAATAACTCAATAGATAAGATACCTATATTTATTTATATGATTTATATATCACGAATACATTATTATCAACTATGCAATTTTGCCCTGTTGGCATACGGCAGTCGACTTAAATATTATCTAGTCGTCTTACATGTCTCAAGATTATAAAGAACATTATTTAACCTTAATTTTTCTTTATAATCGTGATATGTCTATAATACTCACATGGTGAGCGGGGTTCCTATTATTATCAACACTGGACATTGAATTTTTTCAGCGCTACTAGTGGTTTTATTTGGAGTCACATTTCAATCTTAATCTGTGTTTTATACGGATGGCGTTATTGTTATAAGCTCTAAATGCTCATTGTGTCTCCCCCCTTAACTTTTGTAAATACATTCGATGTAATTTGTATGCTGCTTGGTTCCAGTTCAGCTTGCTAAGCCCTCCCTAAATACGCCTATTTCAAGTTATTTGCACAGTTAGATTTTGTGGATGGGTACTTACAGATACATTTGTCTAAAAATGCAAAAGAATCAGAAAATAAAATTTATATCACACTGCACGAAACTAGATAGTTTCTAAAAATGCCTTTTGGCCTAACAACACCATCAGAATTTCATCGGTTAATGGATTAGTTATTAGGATTGTTGAAAAATTAGAGATAATTTAGTTATACCAGTTAAGTGTTAGTTTGGAGCTGTGCAATTTAGGATGCCTAAATTTATTTATTTATTTATCTATTTATGATGCCCAACGAGCTATGATAAAATTGTCGTTTATTGAAAGTAGTTTTGACTCCTGAACAGCTGACATGTGTTAAGAAACTGGAAACACGAGACTAGCACTCCAAACGGATGATTTGTCCAACTATTTCAAATATAAAACTAATATTAAATATATTATTTATGGCTGCTCTTTAGGGCTTAGGCTTCTTTTACTTATTAGACCCTTAATATTACTTTATGATAGTATATAATATTATACATATATGAATATATGATTAAGAACCAAGATATTTTATAAAGGAACGTGTAATATTATTAAAAATAAATATTTTTTAGTACATTAAAGTTGTTTGTTTTATAATTTTTTTCAACATGTCTTGTTGTGTACCAAATTGTCCTTCAAAAAAAACAAAAAGTACCTTTAGTGTACCAAAAGATCAATACCGTTTTAAAGTTTGGGAAGATAATTTAGGTATACCATTAAAAACTAAGTTCAGAGTTTGTGAAATGCACTTAAAATCTCAAGATATTTTAAATTAATGGGTATCTGGCCAGGGTCTAAGTAAATATACGGTGAGAATGAGTGATCTATAGTCGTGAAATTTTAGTTTATCGCATAAGCATAATATAAACTTTTCAATGCTGCGTATATATTAAAATATGTGAATTTGGTTTACCATAATTGTTTTCACAGATATGTTTATAAAAAACCTAAATTAAAGGATGGTGCTGTACCAATAAGTGTACAATTATATGACATCAGTCAAATAAGTATAAATAAATCATATTCTAATATGGGCAGTTATATGGATGTATGGAAGTTGAATAAAAGTATGTGGAAATTTAAATAATGCTGTATAATGTCAATCATATCGAATAAATCCACCAGTAGCGCTAGTGCTAATTTGCCCGGTCATGATAAGGTAGAGTAATATTAGCTTTCAATTTTACTTGACTCGTTGGGCATCCATACTATCTTAATTCGTGGAGCCAGGCGTAGGGAAAACAAAATTTACCATCTAAAGTTTAGATAATACCTAACCTTAGATTCTAAATCAACTTGTGAATCCTATTGAGTGTAATATAATATATGTTTTAGATGCCTTTGAACTCCACCAACAAGTAGATGTTATTTATACAGATTTCTCGAAAGCATTTGATACAGTAGAGCAGGGATTCTCAAACTGTGATACGCCTACCACTTGGGGGTACTCGAAATGTTTTAAGGGGTACGAGCCTGGCCAACAAACCAACAAGGACAAAATTCTTTAAAAGTCTTTACATTTTTATATATACATTTTAATTTAGTAACTAAGAAGGGGTACTCAAAAAAATGTATTGATAAAAAGGGGTACAGTGTTTATAAGAGTTTTAAAATCCCTGCAGTAGAGAGATAGAGATACATTAATCCTTATTTTAGATAAGCTGGGTGTGGGAAATCCTCTATACTTAATAATAAATCGGAGAACTTAAAAGCGACATTTGGTGGTACCTCAAGGCTCACATTTATATTTAATATTTGCATTAATACTTTATCGAAGAGTATCTCCTTGTGGAATACTATTATTTGCCGATGACGCTAAAATAGTTCATAAAATTAAAACTCCAGATGACTGTACTATACTGCTCATTTCTATGTATAAACTAGTTGATTGGTTTACTTTGGTTGGACTCTCTTTAAATATTGATAAATGCAAGGTAATGAGATTTTTCCGAACACGTAACAAGATTAATTTTGATTACTTAATTCATAATAAATGCCTACCTCAAGTAAATCTTTTAGAAGATTTAAGATTTACATTAGTTTCTATCATCTCTATCTTTTAAAACTCATGTCAAACTCATTACTTCCAAAGCACTGCGTACATTGGGTTTTATTCGTCAAAATTTGTCGGACTTAGACCAAGCACATTGCTTTTTAATTTTATTCACATCTCTAAGTCAGTTTTGGATTAAGGATCTGTTAAATGGTTCCCTTATTTTTAGAAAGATATACAAAGGATTTAAAGGGTCCACAAACACATTCTTTCTTCAGCTGGTTATACTTTGAAAATTATTCATCCTCCTCATAACTATACATCGATATCAGAACTTCTGAACTTATGAGACCTTGAACTCAGAAGAAAAATGATAGATATAAGATTCATAAATAATTTAGTTCTTGTCAACATCGATGCTAGCCGTCTACTAGATACTAGATAGGGTTAGTGGCGCATCTAGGGAGATGCAAAAAGGTTTTTAGCAGCCCCAAGTTAAAATTTAGCACCCCTCGTTTTTTATATCCAACTTTTATTATTTTATTAAAATACCATGAATTTTATGTTTTTAAATCATCGAAAATTTCCTGAAAAAACGTATAATTATTTGGTCGTAAGCCATATAATATAATCCATTATAATTCATTCCATATTCGGATATTCCTATAATTGTTCTACGATTAACGATAATGTATACATGAAAAATATTACTTACGAGCTATTTTTAGCCAATAGGTAATAGGCCGCATCAAAAAGCACTATAATATGTATAGTATATTATACCAAATATATTGTGTATACTGCGGTGGACTGCAATATTACTGGTGAACCCGCATGAGTTGTATAATAACGTTTTATTTGGTAAATCTTAATCATATAATCTTTAATCTTTATACATTAACGATTAAAAATCCATATTTATACAAACTTTTGCAAATTGCAAATAAAATTCCGGTAAGCTCTCGCTGCTACCTGTGATCGAAGTTTTTCGACAATGTGGGGTATAAAAAACTGGCTAAGATCAAGCATGCTTCAGCAGATTTCCTAATTTATCTTTGCTGAATATTGAAAAAGATTTATTTAATCAGCTAAATACCAAAAATATTTTGTATAAATACTTCATGAAACCCAGAAAAATTATGTTGATTTAAAATGTATGATATCTTAGTTATTTATTAACAAGATTATGATATTGAAATGTACCAATATGTTATTGATATTGTAGTGAAAAAGAGTATTATTAATTTCTTACTTCTATTTATGTGCGTGTGTTAATATGTATTTTAAAGTTTTAATTTATCGATTATTGTAGGTTTAGGTACAGGGGCTACAACTCTGTGATTCATCCACAAATTTAGCACCCGCGTTTTAGAGGTCTAGTTGCGCCACTGGATAGGGTTAAGTTTAATATACTTAGGATTAAATCCCGTAATACACAGGTTTTTTTAAATCAGCTCTAGAATAACAATTATATACGTAATGACCCTATCCAGAGAACCATGAGTATAATTAATTCAGTATTTTTTTTTTAATAAAAAGGCACCCTTAAAAATATTTTTTATATACAACGTATTGCATACTATGCATATTGAATATACTATGTTGATGTTAAATTAACTATTTGATTTGTATGTGCATGTCTGCGCTACTTGTGAATAAGTTGAAATAAAAGTATACGCTTTTGTAAATTGGGGATAGCTACAAAGTTACAATCGAGTCAATGAAAATTGTGTATTATTCTACCTACAATTGAACAATACAAATATCATACCTAAAGTGTTATTGAATATTAATGTGTAATTCAGTATTTGAAAAACATGACCATATTTCATTCGATATTTGTATGATGATCTGTAATAAACTGCAAGGACGCCATGCCGTAACAATAAAACTGTTTCACGATATTTGTTTATTAGACATTGTAATTTATAAGACACTGAAAATATGCAGCGAAATCTGACCGTACGAGACATAAGGATCACAATAATTAATTACACGTCAAATGACTCCTTTACCTCAGACAACGAAGTTATAACATATGTAATTATTATATATTTAATGTCTGTTTTTTTTTCATAAAAATACCATATTTTCATTAAATAGGTACGTACAACGAACAATATTGTATTTTTATGGTTCCATCATTGTCCGTCATATACAGGTTTTACTACCTATATAATATAAATTCAGACAATACAGTATAGTAGCTATACTATAGGTATAAAACTAGTAGTAAACTATAGTAAACCATTACAGGTATCTGGTGTATATAATATTTTATTTTCAAATATAACCTAAATGCTATTAGAGGTATATAATTCTATGATAGTCATAATATTTACCAAAAACTAATTTTCCTGAGGTCCATAATTATATTTATTTACATATTACATAATGTATAACAATTTCACAATTGAAAAAAAAATGTGTGGGGCCTAGCAACGGCGGATTCAAGGGTGGGGATCGAGGGGCTTACCCTCCTTGGCAGTTATAATATTACCTATATTTATAGTTATAATTCTATGATTATAAATCGTCGTTCATATTGCTTTCAGACCAATTATTACGATAATGGTTGATTCTTATCTGTATTTTATATTCAGTGCTCATTGTTCAATAACTTTTACTACATAAAATAATATTTAAATCAATTAAATTAAATGCATTTAGTACACTGAGAAACTTAGTAAATGTGTGTTGTTTGTATATATTGTGCATCGCTGTATCCCGAGTCAGTCGTCGTTATTTTAAACGTATTTAAAACATAATACTGTCACAAAAAATCAGTGTTTTTTTACGTCTTTAAAAAATAAAATTAAAGTGAATGCCGATATTAGTACTCCTTCTACTAGTACTAATGTGGAAAATAAAAAGGCTATTATTATTCAAGAATCGTCCGAAGTAATTTATACTAATGACTAATGAGTTTGATATTAGTTTGGCAGTAAAATCAAATTTATTAATTCGGAAAGATTTAAGAATGTTATATAAATACTTAACCAACACGTGGATTATAAAAGTTAATAAAGGTTATTTATTTCCAATAATTAAAGATAACAACAGTCATAGGAGAAATTTTCGCACTGAATGGTTTGATATATATACCTGGTTAGCCTATAGTCGTATTAAAGATGGAGTTTTTCTTGAAATATGTGTAGTTTTTGGACCTAAAGTAGGCTGATATGGTCGTATGGAATAGGGAGGGCAAAAACTTGAAACATTAAAAGATTAATTTTTGTATGATATTAAATCATATTTTTAACTGTTAGAATAATTTGAGTAATACTTTAATTGAAGGTCTAACATCAAATCCCAAAATAGGTATTGTGTTTACAAAATTAATATGAAAAAAATTGCCCCTCCCTAAAAAAGACATTATAGATGCGCCAAAGTAGACTAGTGTGGGCACATGGGGCAGTGGTTGGCCGCAATCAGTAATGTATGCTGTGGTCAAGAATTGTTCGACGTAAGCAAGCTACCGGATAAGTTTTTATTTTTTTACGACCAATCCTCACCCTTATAAACACGTGTAACTGAACCAACCGTACCACTGGCCTATGTAGCCGTGGGTCATAAAAAAATAAAAAATGTGCATCTTTACTTTTATGGTTATTTACAAAATAATAATTTTTTTATGAACAAATTAATAAGTAGGTACACTTACATGTTTCTTATTATTTTCAACTATAGTCCCCTTTCGCTTGGGAACCTTACTAGGATAATATTTCGATTTTTTACCTCTTCGCCAACTATTTTTACAATTCATTTTTGAAAAATAATGTAAAAATCAATAAAAAATAAACTTATTTAATGACACAGAGCACAAATACAATTCAAACTGAGACGATTTATAAACATTTGCATGCTCATTTGTTGTTCGGTCATTTGGATCACTGAAGAATGAAGACTGAATAAACATTTAGTGATGGGCAATATCGAATAATGACTATCGAATAATTCGATAGTTTATTCGTTGCTGTTGTTCGAATAGTCATTACGAATAAATTATTCGGATAACAAATTACTCGAATTTCGAAGGGTTTTTATTCTATTACATATTATTCGAGTATCGAGTAATTTTTATTCAAATAATTTACATGTATTCGAATATAATTTAACATGACTTTCATGTAATTTATTTAATATTTTCACTGTTTAATTATACTTTGAACTAAAATAGTTTACTAAAATAACTATACACTGTTTCAAAAGAGAATATACCAGATTTACATAAGAAAACCGGTTCTGCCCGTGGCCGCCTGGTATGTCTCTTTTGAAACAGGGTATAAAAAGGATGAATGGGTAAAATACTACCTATAAAAAGTATGTTAACAGGTTCAACTCCACGGGTAGTCGACATTCATAACATTTCGCTGGTCGCCGTTGTCGACTACCTGTCGACAAATATAGTGTTGGACGGTTCATAATTTTGACTAGCGAGTAGCGATGAGATAACGTTTTCAATTATATCGTAGGCGATTAGGTTAGGTTAGGTAGATTATAACTGTCTCAAGAATCTAATGATGAAATTGGTTTTTATTTTTGTTTATTTTTAGTGTGTATATTTATTTTTTCCCCGCAATGACGATGTCTTCAATAACAATAATAACACATCATGATATACACTATATTATTCTTGTTAAGTCTGAATATAATTAATTTAATAACATTAATAACTTAAAACCGAGCTTAAAACCTTTTAACTAACATATTTTCGGATGTATACAGGTTATTCCTTCAATAGGGTGATTAAATACAATACAGAGTGATTGAAAAATATAAAATTATATCATAAATTCTAATACTTGTAATTACTTCATGGTTTTATCAAAATATTAATAAATTATAGCCAACTTCTAACTTTAATTAGTTTGAATTTAAAAACAAACTTATTTTAATTATTATTAAAAGTGGGAAAACTTGATATTTGAATAATTAATTTTGTAACCAATCATAACAATGATTAAATTATTAAATTATTCGAATAACTCATATACGTTATTTGGTGTTGTAATTAATTATTCGAATAGTTATGTTTGAAAAGACAAAAGTATAATATTATTCGATAGTTTGCAAGAATAATCGAATATTATTCGATACTACAAATTATTTGTTACTTCCCATCACTAAATAAAATATTTTAGTGTTTCTTTCATTATGGAAAAACAATTCACGAGACTGTATTGTAAGTTGTAACCATGGTTATCTACTAGTACCTAGATAACTGTGGTTGTTAGTGTTGTTACTATGACAAAATGAATCGTTCGCCTATCAGCAATTGTTATTGTTTCAGTATCACGAATATAATTTATAAAGGTTTTGTTTTCAGTGTTTTCATTAGAATGCACGTCGTGTTCAGCAGAGAGTATTTTTGTCGCATCAAAAGTATAAAATAAATATAAGCTCATAAATATTATTTTTATGATAAAGATAAACTGTTTGTCTACATGGCTTAAGATATATCTTAAATTCTTAAACCTTGGTTGTCTCATAGACATATAAAACAGCTAGATAGTAGACAGCATATACATTCCCTCAGGATCGTGGAAGTCGTCTGGCCATATTATATCAACAGGGCAAAATAACTCAATAGATAATATACCTATAAGTATACATATTCATATGGGTAGGTTAGTATACTTTACATGTATACAGTCGTACAGATAATTATATTTATATATATTATGGTATAGTGTGTAAGTGCTAATTTTGTTCCGTGTGCCCCAGACTCACTAATCTTATTGGGTCAAACGTAGCAGATATTACTGAAGAAGGAACTTCATTTTTTTATGATTGTCAAATGGTTTATACTTTTTTCCTTCGTCCACGTATAGTTGAAATCTATATGAATAATCGACCAAATTCATAAGGTTAATCACAACAAGATGGCCATTACGTTATAAAGCGTGTAAAGCGCTTTCATTCGGTTACAAAAATGTATTACAAGTTCTTCAAGTGATGTCAGAAGATAAAATGCAACAACCATCAACAAGACATGAGGCTACATCGAAACTAGAAAAACTAGAGTTTGTTTTTATTTTAAAAATGTGGACACCAATATTGAATAGATTTGATTCTACGAGTAAAACATTGCAGCTATCAAATATTGATTTATCAATCGTTGTTCAATTGTACGAATCTTTGGAAAAATATATGTTCAATACATTTTTTAAAGATTCCCGAGAACCTAGCGTAAAGACTACATTTTCATGGGAAGAAACAAGAGAAAAAAAATGAAATAAAGAAAAATATTTTTATGTGATTATTGATACATTATTTTCAATTTAAATGGACGAAAGGCTGCTTATCTAGATATTAATACAAACGTTAGTTTCTTGTTTGACTTGAATCACTTTGATACTTTAAGTGTACCTACATCAAAGTGCATTGAATATTGTAAATATATATTTTTATATACTAACGATTCGAATACATCATTTGTTAAAGAAGTTATTCAATTTAAAAAAATTACTGAATCATTTTACAATAATGATTTATCTATCGCACCAATGCGAGTGGTGAACGGTCATTTTCAGTGCTTGGACGCGTTAAACATTACATAAGATCCACCTTATCTTAAGATAAAACATCTTCCCTTTCATTATTGTCAATGAAAATGAGATGCTTAGAAGTATTGATTGGTCAAATATTAAACTAGAGTTTGTAAACAAATAAATAAAAAAGTATTTTTATAACTGTTATTCGATAATTGTCATTTAAATTGTATTATGTAAATAGGTATATAAATTATAAATTATATATAGGTAATATGTAATAAATTTTTATTGTTAATAAAGATACATTTAGTATTACAAGTCAATGCTTATACATAGGCTTCTACTTAGTACCGGGCACAACTTTATTAATAACTTAAAATATAGGAGTTACTTACTATTTATTAGTTAATGAAATTTAAATACCTAATTTACATAATAAATATTCCAAAATTCAGTACAATTAAAAAAAAGGATCATTGTTCCAAATAGATAATTAATAATTAGTGTAAGAAGAAGGTATAATAATATATGTAGTTATAATAATTGTATATTTGTATGCAATATAAATGACTTATTAGAATACCGAGTGTAGCGAGAAAATTTTTTTTAAGTTTTTCATTCTCTTTCTTTTACATTCATAAAATACACCAGGTGCGCAAAATAGTTCCCCCCCTCCTATATAATAACCCTTGATGCGCCCTTGGCAGTTGGCTATCTAACTGTTTTATATGTCTATTGTCTACTGTAGGTCTTCTACAACACACAGATTGCAAATACAACATTTTGTGCAAGGTTTTTATGTAGCTGCACAATATCCATAAGAAATGCACATTATTGTTATAGATAATGAACTAGATTGTTAACTAGTGATAGCAGCCGACAAGAAAAAAATGTGTTGTTTGTGGGCACTGTTTGACAAACCTAATTTAACCATAAACGGACTTGATAAAATACCATTGCCCACAACCTATAATATGTTGAAAAAGTGGCGTCCTGCTTGTTATGACGTATAGTAGATTGCAATCCAGTTTATTATCTATATTATATTCTATTATCGTAATATAACACATGTATACGTTGTTCATTTTGTTGCGTGTATGGCACTATGGCGACAGTTGAAGTACCTATTTCATTGTCATAAATTGTTATAATCATTTTATTTTTCATTTAAAAAATGTTAAAATGAACATGGAAATTGAAGCTATTGTTCAAATTTTAAAATTGGTAGTTAGATTCTTTCCTTTATTTATTTGTACTTCATCGCTTTTGAAAAAATAGTTGATTTCGTGATTTTAAAAAGTTATGAATCAAAATTTACCTATTTTACTTTTTGTACATCTGTTGTGGGTTATAGTAGAATCCCTCGGATTAATAATACAGTACTCAATAGTATAATACTACAGAAATACAGAATACTATACATTCAAACACTCATACATAGAATATCGGTGACGGGTTTTCAACATTTGTTTCGCGGATGTCGGGAAAGTCTTAATAATCAAACATATATTAACAGTAATTAGTCCCGATGTGATTGCGTGCATTCGACTTAAACGCATTTATACAACTACAGGACATGTATAAATGGATACTCCTCTGTTGACGTACCTATACACAATAAAAAAACAGTACCTGCCGGTTACAATAGTATATACATTTATATGAATATTACAAATTATTGTTAAGCATATTATCATTTTTACATATTTTTGGATGTCCAGTATGCTCTTACATTGATATGTTGAAGAAAATCAATGTGAATTATTGTTTTTACTTTTTATGGACAAATAAAATGAGCTATACATGTAAGATGCTTAAGTTATAACTTACAGGTATTATGGATTGATTTGTTTTGAAGTTTGGACTTGAAAACCTTTACTGAAATGTGTTTGAATTTGGAAGAAATTAATTGGACATTTCCGTGAAATGTTACAATATTGGTTTTATAATAGTTAATACTTAATACTACAATATTATACATCTATTTTCCAACACTACACAATTAGAAACTTGGTACCTCCTAAACAATATTTCAGTGAATTCTAAATTCTGGTTGTTTTAAACACGAAAACACGAGATGATTTCTAGGCTTGTAGCAGATATTTGAATTGCGTGTATATATTATGTAAATACATATTATGGATAGAAAAATTGTTTATGACATGTGTGTGTATTTAACGAAATAATGAACGCTAAAAAATATTTCTCCTGGGGCATTTATTGTTTATATGCGGTCTCAGCAGTAATATTCGGCATGAATATTGTTTGTATTTTAAATATAACTATACTTTTTTAAATATAATTGTTTAATAATAGTTTTCACTTTAAATTTTAATGACTTCATACTATTTTAACCTCAATTTTAACGGCACCAGAATCGTTTTTGATATAACATTTATTCTTTGTTGAAAACTTTAGTAGGGATAAATGTTTTAAATTTAAAATTCTAATACCGAACAAAACTAATACAATTATAATAACATTAGAAAATAGCCTATAATTATATGATCATTATTTTTAATTTCTCATACGTTTTTATTTCCATAATAACATTAACGTAAATTGTGAATGAAGTTTTTTAATATTTTGTTTTTATTTTAATTGTTTTCCTATTTTAATAGTTCAATATATTGTATTAATTAATTTATATTTTAAAATGTCATATCCAAGACTAATGATTTGATTTTATATAAAGTTTAGTTAAATAAATAAAACAACTAAATTTTATTTGCAGTGGAAAAGTTTAAAATATGTCTTCATGTATATATTGTACTTATCTTATTCACTAATGAGTAACCATTGGTTATAACCAGAATTTGTAATTAGAAGTAAACTGGTAACCCCTCTCAATGCTCGCAGTATTTAACTCATAATAATATAATATACAAAATGTATTACTGTTTTCATATTATGGTGGCAACACCTGACATTGGCAGGCTACAGAAATACATAATACATAATACATAAATATAAATAAAATATAATTATGAAATATGTCAGTATAATCCCCGGGTGGTGAGCTGTCTCAAACAAAGCAATCGACATTTTAAGAACTGTAAGAGTTCATTAACCGAAAAAAAATAATCAAAACCGTGGTATACTTTATTATATAATAGCTACGTATTTTAATATGATGATATATATAATAAATAATAATATAATTATGTATTTTGATTTTTTAATCTTAATATTTAAAAATATATTTATTATAAGTTATAAATTTAAATTAATCATCAATAAATACTATGATGGGTATAGGTATAGAACATAAATGTACAACACTATAATATTATGTGCCTAAAGCCTAAAGGGGGAACCCTCTCCTTCAGATTGATAACATTAAAAAGATACTCTTCTCTTCTAATACATATTGGTTATTTGGATGCGTATTAATATATAAAAGCGTCAGGTCTCAGGTGTGTAAATAAATAAGTAATATTTTACAACTTTAGCCCCTGACAAATTACAATACCTACATTGTTTAATACTTTTACGGTTTATTACTTTATCACTTTTTATATCTACGAGTAACGAGTTATGATTATTTCATTTTAACCAAATATTTAAAAATTATAATATTTGAAAGTTAAAGTGTAATTTACTAGTGTCAAAAATAATCGGTTCCTCAAAAGTTGTACAACTGGTAGATACTAGGTATACAGCCACATTATTATTGACACTTTAAATTAGACTCGGTTAATACTTCATTATTTTATGGAAATAAAATGAATAAGCCACCTTCCGGTATTGTAATTTTAAATTATTTGAACTAATAATAGCCAATAGAAATCTGCATCTGTATGTGCATTGGGTTTATTTTAGCCTCCACTTTTCATCATTCCGAGATCTGCCCTTGGTAATTATAAGCATGTTATAGTACCTACTCAGTACTCACTATTATACTGTTATCACTATTATAAATTATATTAATATTATTACAATAATTAATATCAACATACAAACATATATAAAAATAATCCTTGTAAAGTTGAAACTACAGGCTATAATTAATTTGCTGTCTTGCGCAGCTCTACACTAGCCACAATTAAAACGGTGTACACATACTATGAAGATAAAATTAGATAAATAACTCAGAATACCTATTTCATTACATAGTATTGAAATATAACTAAAAAAGAAAATTTTTAATTGTTAGGCTTAATCACGTCTTTAGAATTCTCCGAAAATTCATTGTAAGATATTTATCAACCAAAAACTGTATAAATTCCACCATGAGTATAGATATGAATATATTATGATGATATAATGATACCTGTTGTATTGTTTAATGTTATACACATCCACTTAAACTTGCCACTTGGTGATCCAAATTGAACATACAATACTTTATGTTTTGAGCGCGTTTGATATCAAATTTTGAAGTAGATAGGTATGCTAATTTGTATAATAATAATAATTTTTTTATGATTAAAAAAATTACTTATCGTAGAAACTTAAATCATTAGTACATTACACTATTAGATCCTTAAATATTATTATTATTAGGTATCTAAACACAAGTTATTGTCTAAAATATTTAGACTAATCATTTTAAGCTGCTTAAACAACCTATTCACAAATGTCTATACACGGTATTATACATGGGTATAATATATGGGTATTGGGTATTGACTTAATTAGTTAATAAATATAAATATCATTCATTCATAAAATCATTGAATCATATATAATAATATTATAACATACCAATGTAGTGACTTAAATAAATACAAATTAATAAATTCAATCATCTGCAGTCGCGTTACAAAAATAAAAAAAATTCGAATTAAAAAATATAATAAAAATAATATCGTCTAAAAGTAAAAGTTTTTGTGGATTTTTAAAAACTTTACCAGAAAGTCAAATTAATTTTTTTATTGTAAGTTCAATTTTTTTCGGCGTAGTATATTCATCTATATTCTATGTTAACGATTTCTGCAGGCTATTATAAACTTTCAGAGAAAATGCTTTACTAATAATAGACACCTATTATACTGTACTCATAAATTTTACCCAAAAGACGTGCTTATTGATGTGGACATGTATATTCAATGTTGTATGCACTTAAAACATATATTGGGGAAAAGACACTAAAATAAAATCGCTTTGTTCAAGAATATAAGTACCTACACTAAAGATAATTTAGCCAACGTTTAAAAAATGGACAAAATGAATAGAATTGTACACATTATTATGCTATAATATGTCTATACTCTATATATATATATATACTTATATGTATTAAATTGTGAATACTATAGTCAACAACCATAGTATTCAATTATGAATACTTACTATAGTCTATAACCATAGAACAATATTATAACTCAAGAAACAGCTTATTATAATATGCTTAACTGTCATAAATCGTTATCGTTTGTATGAAATGACGAGTTTTTATTACATATACGCGTATACGTTGTACCCGTATAGTATATTTTGTAATTGTTTTTATGTAAGCGTATAATACGAGTAAATGAGTAACGAGTATACGTATGTACTATTTTTTTAATCGCAAATTTTCAACGGCGAAAATGCAGTGGTTAGACGGCATTCAAGTATGTGCAAAAACGCTATATTATACGCACGAACCTCTGCGAATAATATTATTATTTATTATCGTATATTTTTACATATTATATTATGTAGTGGTTCAGAGATTCAGACATTTTTATATTGTGCTGCTATAGGACCATTAATTCTACCTGCAGTAGACTATAATAGTTATATTATATTGTATACTTGCGTAGGACTGTAGGAGTCCGGGGTCAACCCGTTTCCTGTCCGGTTCTCGTCTGGACTGAATCGAGGAAAAAAAATTGCCGGGTCAAAAACATTTGGTTAGTGCAGATTTCACATAGACATAATATATTATATATAAAATATACAGCCATATACGTCGTAGGTTCATACATAGGTATATTATACATTTAAAGACTCGAACAATTATTAAGTATTACAAGATATAGGTACAATACATTTTTTTTATATTTGATAGTGTACCTATTAATATGTATTAACTATTATGTATTTATGTATATATAATATTATAATATATAGTTAATTTTTGTATGCAGACGGAGAAACTCGTTTTTGTTTTCATTGTATTTTAACACCGTTTATAAAACAACACTATCTCATTGACCATTGTTGTGTTTTTTTGCGTACATTTTATATAGTTTTTTGATTGATTTTTCAAGCTGGGGAGAATATAAGAATGTGTTTGTAATATTAATATGTTGATTGTATACATATATTCACTATATAATTATCAACCAAGACTTAATTTACAATACCTACTACATTATCTTAATTATTGCACCAGACGATATAATTATATATAAGATGATACAAACATCGACATGGCAAGCCCGCATTCAGTCAGTTCTACACGCTACAGTCAAGTACTACAGCTGCTTACACCAAACATGAAAAGGAAATAAAATCATAGTTTCTTTTCTTTATTCATGAGCTATTCAGTGCTGCATTTAGACATTTTGCGCCCCGGTGCTACAAGAAATTGGTTTAACCGAAAGGGGCCTATACCCACGGGAAATATGGGAGATAGATCCTCATGGTAATTAAAGAGACGAGTTAGAGTCACAATATTTAATTCATAAATAATAAATATTTTTATAAAATACTCAGGTTCTTTGTTTGTAACATTATATTGTACCTATATGGCTATACTAATACTACTTAAAAGTTAATTGATAATACAGTTCTAATACAAATTCAATTTTAATATATCTACACAAATTTTATCAAGTTTTAATATATGCATGATTTATGGTTTCACTTTCACATATTTTAAACTATTTATTTTTGCATGTTCTGAGCTTTGTAGTGCAAAGTTAAGAGCTCTGATTAATAAGGTGTACTGTAGGTTGTAAGTATAATTTATATTATATAATAAATATTTACTGTCAACTGTTGAGGTTCTTGCACGAAACATGTCTTGAATATTTCTGCATTTGTTAACAACATTAAGTTGTTTTTTGTCTTTTATTAAAGTTTGTTTATGATTTTGTTGTACACTTAACTTTTTTTTGTCGGTCATAATTAAAATAATATAAAACAAATATAATAATAAATAAATAATCAACAGCGCCGAGTAATGAAAGAAATAATATTAATCACGTTGGCATCATTCACGAATGCCATGGCTCCAGCTTGTAGAAAAAATGTAGACTTATAATTATTATACTTTTGTAGTAGGCGCGCAATAAAAAAATACGCCTTATAATCATAAATAATTTATGTCTATTAAGTCATAACAAATTTGGGAAAAGGATTAGGAAACTATTATTAAATAAATTAATAATTCACAATCGCTATTGGCTATAAATACAATAGTTATTTAAATTTAAAACATCATAATACGTCATTATATATTATATGCACAATAAATAATATTTTATTATACACCTAATACTGTTATTAAAAAATTACAATTTTAAATGTTTTAATAATTCACAATAATTGTACAATTATTGAACAAATTTCCAACCACAAAATTTTGGCATCCCCAAAATACTGACATCCTGGGTAGTTGTAGCCGGTGCCCCCTTCTAATAATACATTTATACCTACTTAATAAATGCAATGACGATGTAACTTTGTTTAAATATTTTTTAATTTAAAGTTCCACAAGAATTTTGTCGTTTAATGAAGAAATAACATAAAGCTTCACTATTAACACGTAACAAAATAATAAGTGATTGGCTATTGCTGTGTACCCTAATAAGTTACCTAATATAGCAATATAAGCTAATATAACAAAATTCATTCGCTGTAGCATATCATTTTAGAGTTTAGTCGGTTTTCATACCTACATGGCTACATCACACATACTCGTTTAAGTTACGACGTATTTTGTTAACGATAGTATGTTTTAACAAAAAAAATATGTGGGTATACAAATAAGTAATAACAAAATATGTAACGTAGGTAGGTAATCTAAGTCAGCAAAACTCTTGTAATTATTTAAAATCTGTTTGAGACTTCGAGTATACCTACTATTAGAAGATAGTTATAATTTACGGGATACCATTCAGGTGGTTACGTGATATTTTTGCGACGGTGCCATTTCTTACGATTTTAAAAATAGGTAATTTATGTTAGTATTTTTCAACGAATACAATTTGACCTTATAATGTGCTATACTATTATAGATTAAGACTATTTCAAAATAGTGAACATATTTTTAAAATTGTATTTAATTGGTATTCGGTAGGTAGTTAACAATAACCTTACAATTTTTAGTAAGTAATACGTATGTCGATTAACGATAAGTGATAGCTACATTACTAGAAAAAAAGTCAGTTTTTAATAAAACTGTCTCGATTACCAGAAAAAAACATTATTTTAAATATGCGTATTAACTATATTATGTGTTAAGCCTAAAGGTTTTAAACTGTTATTCATCTGTAGTAATACAATCATGAAATTAATAATCAAATCAGTTCAGATAACGAATATAAATATTTAATATCTACAACCTTTGGGTCTATAGTCTATACAATCGTTTTAAACTTTTAAATATTGTTAAACAGTTTAACTTAAACTTTAAAAACAGTTATAGTTATCTTGTAAGTTGTAAGATTTGGTTTTAATTATATAATACGAAGTTTGCGTCTTGGCCGTCCGTATATGGAATTTTATTATACTTCTTTAATTCTTACTATTGGTACATTTATTTATTTTTTTGTAGTATCTATACATACCTATACGCTGCTATAGCACTGCTAGTATATGAAACGGAATTTGTGCACGAATAAAATTATAAGATTAGCAAAACAAATTCCTTTCGTTCCTATTTCTACGTAGGGGGTGGTGATAATGATACAAGTGTAAGTATTATGTACCCATAATAATATGTGACTGCAAATAAACGTATAGGTACCGTTTACCTACACATAACGTAATCGCGTATAGCGTGCTCAGCAGTCCGCAACTCCGTAACCTCGCATTTCATGACGTTAGACCGATACAGTCGTAAACTCGTAACAGTCCGTAGATCACGGTTTTAGTACTGTACTTTGTTGCACATTGAATTTTAAACTTTTATCTATAACAACCTGTTACTTATAATTTATATTGTACATTGTATACGCTGTACTTAAGTGCTTGTATCGCTTTACACGACTTTGGAATTTTAAATTGTTACCATCATAACGCAGTAAGTTTATACATTCATTATTATTCCCTACCTACTATATTTTTACATATTGTGCACGGGTATCTCGTTTATCCACATGACCATAAAACTTTAAATTTTTTTATACAATTTCAAGTTTAAAGGCGATTTAGTTTTATCATGTTATTCGACTCAATACGATGCATTATTAAATTATTATTTTATATTATATAAACCTATACTGAAATAGAAGATTTAATTTCACCTTCATGTATTTAATACATTAGTTATAGGTACGTTCGCAGATGGGTACTAGTGTACAACATATCTATATATTTTGTAATAAATTATAATTTATAGCCGTTCAGGTGTTATCTACATATTCTACATTCTACTTTGACTATGTAAACGGTTTCCCCCTGTTAATCCATAAATCATGATGAATCACTCAATAAATTGCATTCTATTCACAACTCAGAATTAAGATATACCTACTTATTACCTTTATAATATTACTCTCATTATTTTTACATTTCAATGATATTATGAATATTTTCTTTGTATATATATTTACCTATTATCTAGGTATACCTGTGTAATTAATATTTCCAAAATGTGTGTGATACATTTTTGGCTTTTAGGAAATTATTTACTTAATTTTTATTATTCAGTGAAACTTCCATAATATTATTTAGTCTCATAACTCATAAGCAACGTGAAAATTAGTATCGGAGAATTCCGTTTAATATAAATAAATATATTTGGTTTTAATAAATATTCGGTTCAAAAGAAAATTTTTTTAAATGGAAGTTCGTTCTATGGAAGTCCCAGTGCAGTTTAAAACTGTAAAATTTTATTTAATATTTTTATCATCAGTAGAAACATTGTTGTTGGTGATAATTCAATGCTTTATGGACACAAGTATTGTCATTTGGAACTTGGATTTGACAAGAGAATAACATCAATTACATTAATCATCCGCTTTCAATATAATACAATTTAACAATTATACAATATCATGTACGTCATATAAGAAGGTACATAATATTATATATATATATATTTGTATATATTATTAGTTCATTATGCAATTTTAAATTTAAATATCAAATTACAATATAATATGCTGGTTAAGCGGGTATGCACTAAACTACAGTTCACGGCAATCGTTCAAACATGCGAAAAAAAATTGATTTTTTCGCATTTAGAATTGATGACATAATATACATAATTTATTTAAAGTGTCGTGCATTGTCGTTATGTAACGAATAGGTACCAACTGATACGTAAACGGTGTTATATTATAGCATGATAATATTGCTCATTTCAGAGTGATGAGTAATGCAAATTCCAATATCCCACCATATGTATAAATACGCGTGGCACTCGTCGCCAGTCACGTCCTTTCTTCGTTTCTTCGAGTAGGTAGACTATAGGTTTAATCGCATAGGTGGTGTCATGGGGGGAGATGCTTAAGGTGGGCTTGGCCTCCTCAAAATTGCTTGATTCCACGTTTGGCTAGTGTTTTTGTTTTATGGTAAGTATCATATTGTAATGTCGAAACAAATAAAATATACAATTTAAAGTTAATTTAGAACTTATGGTGTAGAGGTGTACCTTTCTATACATTGACCCTTAGAATTCCTAACTAGCAAAAAATGCCAAAGAGAAAATAAGTACGATATTATGAATTATGGTCTAAATAATAATATACATTCAGAGCAGCCAGACTTGGGTAAAATATCTACTTTTAAAAAGTACTTGGAATAAATACTAGAATTCTTATGAAAAATGGTATTCGAATACTTCATACAAACAGTATTCCAAATACCTATTTAAAAAATACTTTTTAGTTTTTGTTTTCAATATTAAACCGACGAAACTTTCTTCGAAAATTTTTGAAATAATCGCCAACATAATATACAATTTAATAATTCTAAATATAACATAATTTAAGTTGTTGATATTTCATTTAAAATTTTAAAATATATATAATATTGTAAACATTTCCAGAAAAAAACAAGAAAAAATAATTATTGTAAATAAAATGTATTTTTAAAAAAATATTTTAAATAGTTTTTCTGAATTATTTTGGGGAAAAGAATTATAAAAATATTCCGATTACAGTATTCAGGATTACTACCCATGAATGCCAGCAGGCTACAGCCGGTATATTATACTGTATGTCTGTATAGTGTATTATATTGTAATAATTTAGTTTCCATACTATCTGGTATAACTGTATAAGTAATCTATTCTATTACCAAATTATAATAATATAATGCACACTGCTTATAACGAGTTATAATCCATAATGAATTATGGCCCATAAATTTCAACAATTAACACCGAGATTGGCGATTAGGTGCTGCAGAAATAACTGAACCGCTCTGAAATCGAGAAAATATCATTACAATCGCCCACGTTGTGATTAGATATCTAAAGCCATCACCCGCCGACGTTCGGGGAGGGGGTTACGGGCGGCGACAGATTGATAAGGTTTGCGACGGGGCCGCAGCTGATAAGCGTCGTTGCGGTGCCGCGACGATGGTGCGGCGGTGCCGGGAAGGGTCGACGAGTAGACCTTATTATTATTATTATTATTACTATTTACTACCGGCGTCGGCGTCGCTCGTCCGTCCGCCGAATAGTGCCGGTGACAAAAACGGCGCTGTGCTCGATCGGCGGCGTGTGAAATTTTCGAACGCGGAAAATACGCCGAGGTCGGTACTAGCGGTCTCTGACGGTAATACCGCGTCTTCCCCGTACTCGTGCAGTCGTCCGGCCGTTCGCGGTTCGCCCCACCTAGTACCTACATCATTTTAAGCCCGCTCGTCCGTCCGCTCGTTCGTCCGTTTCTCGTTTTTCTTTTTCTTTTTTTTTTTTTTATTGCTAAGGGTAAAGAACTCGCTAACTAACTAACTAATGTACACATAAGATAAAAATTATTAATATCAGTGTCATTAAAGTGTCCGTTATTTAGAGTGTCCTGTATTTAGAGGTTTTCCTATACATAAATAGTGAAAATGTCCCTGTCCCCGAAAAAACGTCCGCTATTTAGAGGTGTCCATTAAGGGAGGTTTCACTGTATATTAATTATTTTTTTAGCTCAAAGATGTTTGAAACAAGTTTTATTTTATATGAACTATTTATTTGATTTTAGGTTGAAAACGGAGATATGGAATCCATGGAAGACTATGAATTGGAGCCCAACAACATTCATCTTTTTTTAAATGATGAAGTTATCAATCAATACATGGATCTTATCACAAAACGTTCACCCAGCACAGTGTACGCATTTAATACATTTTTTTACCTAGCTCTTTCTGACAAAGGGTATTCTCATGTTTGTCGGTGGACAAAAAAAATTGATTTATTCTCAAAAAAAAAATTGTTTATCCCTATTCATATCGAAGATCACTGGTGTTTAGTTTATGTTTGCTTTATACAAAAATCCATTAAATATTATGATAGCATGGGTGGACGTAACTTTGAGTGCTTAAAATTAATATTGAAATATTTGATGATGGAGCATGCTGACAAAAAAGGAGANGTTAACCATCCAGAAGATCCAGTCTGCACACCTCTCCGCAGTAAGTGATCATAAATTATTATCATGCTGTTAGGACAAGTTTTTAATTTACCTAATACTTTGCACCAGTGACGTAACCAAGAAGGGGAGGGGGTTGGGTACCCTCCCCTCAACACTAACACTTTTTCCTCTGCTTTTTCCCCTAGTAAATGTATTATTTATATAGGTACACAAACTGTAAAACTGATTTAATTTATACTTACCCCCCTCCCTCCCCATTTCATACTGATTTTCATAGTTTAATAACAATACTATGTAGGTACTTCTGTCAAGTTTTGATAGGTACCTAGGAGGCTAGATATTAGAATTGAGTATCTCGTGTGACAATTTCACAATTCCACTTAGACAGCTGATATAAAAATATCTAGGTACCTAAATATTATGTTCTATCCCTCCACATGCATCTATTTAAAATAAATAGAGGTGTGTATTTTAGTTTGAAATTAATTTTATATAGACACAATAGGTCATGTCTTGAATTAAATTAAGTGTCTAGGTTTTTTAACTGAGACAAGAGCTGACAACTTAAACCAATTTACCTAAGTGGTGTGGTCTGACCATACAGGATATAGATTGATCACTATCTGAGATTACTCTTATATTAAATTGAATAAATCATAATCATAGATATACTAAATAAATTGATTTTAAAGTTGCATAGGTACCTTTTTCTATAAACTTAGTTAGATTCGGTGGGTATTTTGCAGTATTTTTTAATGTTTTTTGTTAGTTTGCCATTCATAATTTTTACATAGGTATATTTTTTTTAGATAGTTACTTCTGTAGGAGTTTTGTACTATATTATTGCCATAGGTACATTTATATAAACAATTACCTATTTATTTTTATAAGTTACCTTTGGATTAAAGCCTAATGAAAAAACATTAGAGAAAATGTTATTTCTTTCCATCAATCTCCAAATATTTGAGCTCAAATTTGTATACATTTTGATTCTTATTATTTTTCTAGCATTTCAGCTACCTATATTATTATTATAAAATTTAATATTTACAAAGTTGTTTTTTTTATTTGTTTACTTTAACACTCAGCTATTCACTATTTAATGTGTTTATCTTTAACCTAACTATCTGCACATTGCATGGTATTGTTTTATAATTTGATGATTAATTATTGAAGTCCTTAGTAGTGTGGATGATTCACATACCCACTTCTTTTAACTTTATTATAATCTCTATTGTAATAGTATTAATTAAATTATGTGTTTTCATACGAGTACCTTTTAAATAACGAGATTTTATAATATTCATTTTATGTGTAGGTATTTTAATTTTCGGTACTTATGGCTTATCGCGATTACCTTGGTGTCAAACGCACGCTGCTATTCATAAGTGATAAAAAAATAGATTTTTTTGTTTGAATCTTTTCTAAAATAGCTTTGCAATGATACAGTTTTTTTCCCTACTATATGTAGGTAGGTAGAGTTTTTGGGCACAATAAAAAAGTTCTTTCATATTTATATTTAAGTGAACATTTACTCAATGGTATCTAGTAGATATTTACTAAATTATATTTATCCAAATGCATTCAGTATTTAAGTATATTTTAGATTAGTAAGAACTAAGAACACACACGTAAACTAGGTAGCTTAAAATTACTCATAGATATAGATTTTATCATAATAATTGGTATAATCATAAGAACAATAAATATTATTTTCTTAAGAATATTAATATTATTGTTTTTATGATTCAATGTTGAATAATTTTTTTTTTATTAGGAAACTATAGTTATCTTGCTAATTATACATGGGTAATTTTTTGTACAGTAAGTAATTTTGTTGATAATGACAAATGATATCAGGGAGTGTAGTAAATTCTTACAAGCATTCAGCAATGCCACCCTTGGATTTCAAAATATAAACAGTTATAGGAGAACTGTTAATAGATGGGTCAGAGGATCATAATTCATAATTCACAAGTCTTTTTGGAAATATTTGTTCTGCGGGGAATTAAGACAATTTGGTATAGGGATGTATAAATTGTGCGTCACTTAAATTGAATATTGTAACCTAACCTTTCACATACTTCCACTATTTTCATTTTTTAAGAAGTTATCAATGGTTAAAATAAGAGAAATGAAGTTAAATTAAAACACGCTTATCTTGATAACAAATTAAAATACTTAAGAACTAATCCGTTCAATTCAAAGAAAATATCCTTTATTAAACTTGTAATAGGTCTCTCCCGTAAACTAAACCAGAGATTCGTAAATCATAGTATTACCGGAATACGAGACGGAATACCTTTGTTGCTATATATAATATAAATATAACGCACGAGATGGATAGAGAAAACAATGTTGGTGTGGCTGTCGCTAAGATTGCCAAGTTATGAATATATAACACATTGAAGTATAAAAATTGCTCACTGAATATAATATAGCTAATACATCGCTAATGAATCACTTAAAACGATAACGCAAAAACCATCACGAAAACATCGATAATGTTCTTACCTTTAAGTGTTAGATCAATTCCGAGATCATTTCATTCTAATATTAAAGCTAACTACACAAAATTGGTTTAACTGAACTCAAATTTTTTTTTTGTACTTTTTTAAGACAGAGACAAAACATGTATGTGTGGCGAGGTAACGTGTTCTCATGCACGTTTTCAAAAAGAAAATGGTATCAAGAAATGTGAAGAGCGATAGGATTTAATATCGTATTGACCCCGTATTTGACGTAATTTCGTCTAATGTATTTAACGAGTTTTTAATAACTAGTAGGCACTTCATTATGTATTCATGTCCCATAGGACGTAGTAGTTGCTTATACAACAACGGCGATACTTCTTTCGTAAGTAGCTCGTCTGCAGGAGGGAACTACTGTCTCAATAAGGTTTAGTGGGAATAAGATAATGATTGCTACTCTTCAAAACACATACTACGCTGTTTAAATTGTTACTGTTCTATAAGGTTTATAAAACAATGTCTAACAATAACGGTATGTCGAAGAACTGTATAATATATTGACTTTCGATCTGTAATGTATAATTTATTTATTTATTATTATTTATATAATGTCTAGTATTTATGTATTATGTACTTATGTAAACTTAAACTGTGTTTTAATTTTTTCAGGGCCAATTAAAGAAGATTCTAATTTTAAAGACGATGAAGACCCATCTGTTGATTATGTTGACATTATTGGTACTGAAGAACAATTGGTCAGTATTTTATTACGAACTAACCATATTATTAATAATAAAATTCCATTCTTACTAATTGAACGTAATTAAGTACGTAACAACAATTTAAGTTTTTTAATTCGTTTTTAATTAAAAACGTGTAATGTTTTTCGTATCATATATTCTTCAACCATTAACTTACTATGTTTCTATACAACATTAAGTATTATGATAATTAATACCATAAATTAATAAATATTATTGCACAAGTTGGAAATTCAATAAATAACATTGTTAATTTGTTCATTTAATTAAGAACAATCAAGTAGATATTGCTTTTTTTACATAAATTATTTTTACTGCTTAGAAATTTGATCTTTAATTATTAATATTAGTTAAATTTAAGGATCACTTAGTTATTAGCTTGGTTATATACACATAACTACATTAATATTTATATGAATATAATTTATTTGTCGAATACTAAAAGTTTGAAAGATTACAATTTATTATTGCTGCACTTTAATTTTAAGAATTTTATCAATGGAATAATGAAAAACTTCTAATCTGGAAGTGGCGGTTAAATCACTGATAATATTATTTTATTGTTATTAAATTATTGCATTGCTTTTGTTATCTTTGTCTTGTACTCTGCTAAAATCATAATAAAAAAAAAGATCAATAAATGATTCACCTTTTTAGACAGGTACTTATGAATGACACATTATTATAATAAAAATCATTACAATTTATACTAAAACAAAACAATTTCATTTATACATTTTAGTATTGAAGATTAACTTTAGTTTTTCTTTTTAATACATAAACTGGTAAAACAAAAAAAAAATTATAAAAAAAGATCCGATAACTGGTGGTGATAGATATAATACGTAGGTATAATTCAATACTTAAACAGGTTTGGTACCATCAATTTTGAGGTTAGTGGGTCATCGCTCATCAGTCATCTCCATCCCTGTTTTGGGGTAATAAATAAATCGGTTTCTGTTAGTAGTGTTAGTACAGTTAAAAGTTTTCTCGGATGAAACAAAATTACACTCATACTTTATCAAACTATGTTCTCAGTGTTAGTTCTAACGTTTGGTGTACTTATAAAATATTCGTAATTTGTTTACTCTATCTGCTATGCCAAGTTACAGTGTACTACTTGATTGGTAGTATTTTATACTATTGGTATTTGTTGCATGTTGTACGTAGATAATACGATCGGTGCTGATGTCAAATATTCATTACTTATCAATAATTACATGCCGTGTAAACGGCCATAAGTCCGCTTTTACAGTCGTAGAATTATTTGTCACTTATGCAGTTGTGCGTTTCCGAAGATTGTTGGTTTCACTGGTTAAGGGAGCTTGTAATATACTTGACATATAAGCCAGTCGTCAAGTCGTATAATAAATGGCCGTCGGAGATGATATAAAGCTTTCAAAATGAAGTGAATATATAAGGATACTTCCACCCGAACATTTTTTCGTAAATTATTCACCAATTGTATTATTGATATACTTTCCTCATGACACATGGCACAAATATGAATATCAGTCGTGGGAACAAGAAATATTTTTTGTTAACGTGGGATGAGTAATATTACTTTGTTAAAAATTGTAAATATACTATTCAACTATTATGTTCTTGATTGGGATTCGGTCACTCGTGTGGGGAAACTGTAAATCAATAGCAAGCAACAGCAGGTAGAAATTACTAAAAAAAAATAACTTATTATAATTGATTTGTAGCGAGTACCTACTTTAAAAATATATTAATTATGCTATACAGTGTGTTCGACGATAAAGATATTAGGTAACACAAAATATTTCGGCGCATGTCCATGAATTAAGTTTTGTAGTTTTAGTAACGTCCCACTTATTTTTGAAAAATTCTAAAATTCCGTAGGTGAAGCATGGGTCCCCTTAAATACGCTCATGTGTACTTATTTTTACCACCTTGGTTGCTATTAAACTGTTAAAGAGACAAAGATAAAAATTATGTTGAAGTTCAAACATGTATAATTATAGTTAATTTTCTGAAACTGGGTATTGGTGACGTGTACATATCATGTTTTAATGTTATATATTATAATATGTAAAGGCTTGTGATATGATACTTGTGTATATAATATAGTAAAAATATTCTTTCCTTGAATGAATTATTTTTAACCTACTTGAATTTTTTCCTTTGAGAGGATACCATAATTGAATTATACTCGTAGACAATGTGTCTATCGTAAGTCTAAACGTAAATCTTTTGCATTTCTACTTATTTATTTGTATCTTATATTATATAGCATCGGTAGATTAGCAAATAATATAAATAAGTTTGCCACAGGATGTGGTCAATTTCATTAAATTAGAATTTAAAGCTTCAAGGTTTAGGTATTCAGTTGCAATAGACTGAGGTTTTAAAATATAATTGAAGGACATTTATTTTGCAATGATTGTGAATTGTGATAACTGATAGTCCTAACCTAACCCTAGAAAAATGAAAAATTATTATATTATTTTTATTGCATGATACTAATTATTCGTACTTTGTAAGACTGAGATGGTTTTACTTTAAAATAACCCGTTATGAATATCCCCAACAAAATATCTCGAGACCAAATTATCCCTGAGAAAATATTCCATGACAACATTCAAAATATTTTTAAACTGAATAATATTTGTTGCTGAGAAATAACATTGTATATAAATAATTCCCATTTAAAAATTTATTTATGTAATATTATTTCATAAGTATTTCAAATTATTTTTAAATGTTCAAAAAGAATGTGCAATTTAAAAATTAATGGATATTATTAAGTAAATTGAATGAAGTGAAATCGGTTATAAAAACTGTTATTACTCGTGTGACACACGTACCAATGTACCATTATCAAAATATATAACGATTAAACACATAACTTTAAATATAGTGCGTATGTTATAATTATAATCAAACTTTTTTAATAATTTAATAATAAGTTTTAAATTAATATTTAAGGCGCGATATCTTGTTATCGAATATTTTGCCGGGGATATTTTGCTTTTAGGATATTATTTTATTGGTAATATCTTTACCGGGACATTTTGACGTGTCACCAACTGTATTAATACAATGGTGTCCTCTTAATGTCCATCTTTCAAATATTTTCGGTACATACGAGAAATTTTTTAATAATTTATCCAAGTATCTTATTTTTTTGTTAAATACAAAATAATCCGATCTATTGATTTTTCCATTAAAGGCTTTAATTATTATTGATATCAATAATTTAAAAAAATACTTAAATATTCTTGTCATGTTTTTATTGTGAAAATGTTGTTTTGGCGTAGTCTTGTTATGCGTCAATGAATTTAAAATTAGTGTAACCCAATTATTTGTATTTGTTGTCCGGTAATGAAATTAGAATAGTTGGCATTTAATATTCGTATTATAAAGATATGCTATTCATTTTTTTTTTTTTGACGTCTTACTCTTATGTTTTGTGTTACCGTTTATAATTTGAACACATGTGACGTAAGGATAATGTTGAATATATTAAAATTAATTTTATTATTTTCTTCATTAATTAGTTTGAGAAAAACGCTATACTGCTATAGTTTTTTTTATAGTTCATGTTTAGTATTATGGTGATTTATTACGATAAAAGTAAGTTGAACAATAAAATTATGGATCGTAGTTATTTAAAATACAATGCTATGTATTTTATAATGTAGTTACAAATAATACAATAATTTAATATGTGATGTTTGAATTATTTAAATTTAAATTATTAAAACAGAATGTTCTATTATTTTAAATTTGACTGCACTACAAAAAAGTTTACCCCAAAATTATTGAGGGAAGTGTAGCGAGTGTAAAGAGATGAGTGATAATATTTTATGTACAAAAACAAAGAGACAGACAATCGAGAATGGATGTGACAACACTAGAAAGGTCACATTCCAATGGGCACTTGACCAAAACGAAAGCTGAAAAAAGAGAATATGCCGTGAGGACAAAATAAATAACTGGATCTAAAATAACGACTTCGAGCGGAGCTGAGCTAATCTAATCCCTAATAGCACTCGTTTTTTTTTTTTAAATTTTTGGTTCCTAGTTCACATCAAATGTTAAGATAAAGTTTTAAGAAAATCAAGAAATGATGCCTTTAAATGATTTCCTATCCCTGAAAATGTTACATGAAATTTTTGGAGCATTTTCATTATCCAAACAAATGTCCATTAAAAAAAGAAATGTTTAAATATAATAATATGAAATAATATATCTTACTTTGTTTATAATCTAGGTATACATAGGTGTATTATATTAGTAATTATATTAGAACATATTGTATTGTATAATTGGGTATATATTTATTTTACAGGAGTTACACGGCTACCGGCGACACATGGGTTACACAATTATGTCTTGGGTAGTGACAATCATAACATGTGGCGCTCTTCGTTTAATTTTTTACTGGTGGCCAACATTAATGTTGTTTTCAACCCATATGAAATGTTCATTGCAATCTGCCGAAAAAATTTTAGTGGTGGTATGTTCATGTTTTGTTATTTGTTAATATATT
>NW_019100509.1:8787-47237 GCF_001856785.1 Myzus persicae | reverse complement strand
GGCTACACCGGGTGGCAGAAAAAAATCGTGGTCAATTTCCAAAAATTGACGAACTTGTCTCAAACACAAAAAAAATATTTTTAAAAGCGCCAAGTCGTATTGATTTGTTTAAAACTGAGGCTCCAGGTATACCATTGCCTCCAACGCCTATATTAACAAGATGGGGTACATGGATTTCTGCTTCAATGTATTATTGCGAACATATAGAAGCTATTCGAAATGTAATACAAGACGCCGTTTCAATAGACAAAGTTCAAAAATTAATTTCTCAAGATCAAGTTGAAGCAAATTTAACTTTTATTTATTCAAACTATGGATTTTTACCAACTACCATAACATCTTTAGAAAGCCAGAATGTTTTACTAGCAGACTCAATTAAATTAATAGAAACTGCGCGAAGTAAAATATGTGAAGTTAGTGGTACAAATGGCACTGATATTAATATAAAATGTGAAGATGTTTTTAAAAAAAATAATGGTTTTCATATTCTTACGAAAATTTCTAAAGTATTATCCGGTGATGTATCCACATTAGAAGGTATTCCAGAAAATTTGACCAGCAACGATTTGTTACATTATAAATACGCACCTATTACATCCGTTGATGTAGAACGTTCCTTTTCACGCTACAAAAATTTGTTAACGGACAATCGACGCTCAATGCTGTTTGAAAACGTATACAAATCATTAATTGTTCAATGTAATAACATCGGGTAAAAATTAAAATGTTTATCATCTGATTAATGTTTTTGTTTTTTAATTTTAATTTTTTAATTTTAAATATTTTTTAATATCACACATTTTTGTGAATCATTATTCATTGGCAATAAATAATAATATTGTATTATTATAGTATAAATTGTATAATACATAAAAAAAAAAAAATCATTTAATCATTTTTTTACAATAACATTTTTTTTTAGAGCATATTTTAAGGGCATATTTTGGTAATTTTTAGGGCATAACTGCATACATATTTTATAGATTTTTAGGGCATATAATTGTTGGCCCTAGTAATAATTATACTTGAATATTTATTTTTAATTTTTATACATATTTCTGGAAATACAGCTATTAGTAGTCTCATATTGTTACTCCTGCTGTCCGTAATTCGTAATCAATAAGTAAGGTGTGTATATTTATAAATTTTTTTTTTGGCATAGTCATAAATCATAATAGTCATACTAATGTTATAATAATAATTGTTCCAATTAATTTAAACATCAATTCAAGTTTTTTACATTACAGCAATATACCATTATAATTTATAGCATGCATTATGTAGAGAAATACGAGATATTTATTTTATATGATTACTGATTAGGTACTAGAATTTATTACTACTGGACAAATTATGCATTATTTGAAGTTTGATGTCTTTACCGCCAGAAAATATTATAATATCCGTAGTACATAAGCATAATCCGGGGAACATTTTTGGGAGGGCAAGCTGTGGTAAAATCCCTGTCCCTCCAGATTACACCTATTATAGTGTATTAATACTAATTATATTATAAAAAGTGATTGAACTCAAATCAAGTCCAGTCGGTCAGAGATGGAATGCCGTCTATGATTGCCAATTGCCTGATTATAATAATTTTATTTATTCATTATTGTCATTTCTATAATGTCAATAATCCATATTACTATAATAGTAAGGTTTATAATCGGCGCACAATCTATTTCTCGGAAGCGCCAGTCATTGCCGATAACCGACCCACAATCGTACGAGACTGTCGCGTAGTGGGGGAATTCGCGGCCGCCGCGGTCGCGCCGTCACAACGGAAAGTAGGTGGCAGCACATGATGGCGATGGAAAATCAAATCTAACGACTTAAACATGCTGTCGAAAAACAAACGAAAAGCCATTAAAAAGTGGTTTTAGAGTAAAAAAACCTATAATAAATTTTATAGAGAACAATATTTCGGAGGGAACCTCATCGGGGTTTTGTATTAATCTAAATACACAGCTAGATATTAAAGGCACAAAAACCAATTTTTTTTCATTTTTTAAATAACTGTAACTTTTTTAATAGTTAATATTTCGAAAAACCCCGATGAGGTTCCCTCCGAAATATTGTTCTCTATAAGTTTCATAATAAGTATTTTTACTCTAAAACCACTTTTTGATGCCATTTAATTTGTTTTCCGTGGACGTGTTTTCACCGCTGAAAACGACCGGTGTGGCGTCCTCTTAATAGTTTTACAGCTAAATCGTTAATTTAATACCTTAAATAATTGATAAAACAATACAAATAATTCAATCGACTTTATTCAACAATATTTTTGTTAACAATCAAAATACCTAAACTTACAATAACATATATTATTTCATAATATAATATAAGTATCTAATAGTCCAGTGGCGGCGGGATATAATACTATTTGAAGCAATTGCTTCATGTTTAATATAGGTGGATGCCGGTGGTATAATTGTAATACCTCAGTACAATTATTGTCATAAAAAATATAATAATTAACATAGTAAATTATCATTTTAATGCAATAAAGGGGGTGGTTGGTGGTAAAAATATTAAAAATATACAATTTGCTTCAAAGACCCAAAAAGTTTGGACCACCACTGTCTAATACTTCATATTTAACGAATGAGCTTCACAATTACGTACATATTTAAATTAATCGTGTTTAAGATTGCGGAAGATATATTTTAAAAGCCTTTAAAACTGAATAAACATTAAAGATATACTAGAAGTTACGTTAGTATAATACGAAAAAAATAAGAGGACATATTTTATGTTATTAAATAATGGAAACAAATCTGGTAGTTTGTTCATTATTATGATTATAATATTATCCTCTCACATTTGTTCCTATATTAGTATAATAGAATAATATTATTGAAATTTATTACGTAACTTGATGTCCATTATATAAGCTTATAACCTCGTTAACAATATTTTGCTCAAGCAAAATAAAGTAACAATAGTAAAAAAAAAGAAGCAATATAATACTACATTGTTTTTATTTGACTAGATTTATTGAAATTTAAAGACCTATCGCATGTAGGACGTAATAACACCCAGACTTACAATTGTTCTTCGATCTTTATGAGCTCTTTTATACCATCATTCATTTCCTTAACAGCTTGATACTCGGTCAAACCCATTCTCCTCTTGTTTGAAATATCATAAATTCCACCTTCTGCATCTGTATGTTCTCCGCGAGTACCTCTAACCTAAAGATAAAATTTGTGGTTTAAATATTATTTTGATTATCAACCTATGCAATTATTTATCTTAGATTTAATTCATCTTCTTGTTACTAAAAAAAATTTTTCATAACCTGGTTTTTAGTTTATAAATTAATAATAGAAAATGATATAAAACATGATCATATGAATCATTTTGATCACACTTATACATTTTACATTATTATGAATAAAACAGTAGGTTGACCATAAAGTATTGCATTAAATATGTATTATATTATAAGTTATTATAATTATATTATGCATGTCATATCATTGCTGTTAACTTTTGAGTCAATACGGACATTACTGTGTGAATAAGTTCGTAGTATAAATATGCCATAGCCATACGTAGCTTAAAATGTGCATAAATATTTAGAAAAATGTTATTAAATAATTTAAAAATATTATTACTTGTAAATTATATTTTCCAGCAATTTCTTCCAATTTAGCTTTGTCCGCGGCTAATTTAGGCAGCTGAATATGAACTGATGCACGGATGGTTGTCCCCAAGTTTGTTGGACAGAATGTTAAAAATCCCAAACGGTTATGATGCGAAAATGGAAGTCGTTTTTCCACATCGTTTACCGCTGTTACGAGCCTCGAATAAACCTTTAAACAATAATTATTGACACGTTTAATAACTACATAATTGTATACTTGAATTAATTATAACCTCTCCCAAGTTTCCTCCTTGTTGCATCGATATGAGCCTTAAATGATCTTCCTCGTTGCACCAAACCAGGAACGTTTTGTTTTCGTTATGGAATATACCACGGCCAGTCGGCCAGAATCGCGAAGCGTTAGCAGCCTATTTCAACATAAACAATATTACTAAATTACTTAATAAAATATAGTTGAATATTACCTAACTAGCATTACTTATTTGAAATTGCATGGATATTAGATTACCTTTTGTGAAATAATGCAACAATACATAATTTTTAGGCTTTCTTTGTATATTAAAAAAGTATACCTATTAAAATGTAATGGTTTTTAATTTAAAACGAAAATGTTAGAGTTAGAAATAGTGCCAAGTGCCAACTTTGCATTATTAATATTATAATTTAGGTTTGTGTTTAGGATTCGTTGACCAAAATATTATACCTCTACCCTTCCTCCTAATTTCTACAACGTTACGTTTTATTATGAAGCATATTTTTACAATAAAAATTATCTCACGGTGAATATCAATATGAACTAATATTTGTCTAATCTAAATGATTTCATTACATTGATGATTAATTTTAATTTTTAAATCATAATAATATTATAAATACATAAATTCATTGAGATTTATAAAAACACCTTCGGATGTGATTCGGATTCCTTGGATTTTCCTGTTATATTATGTTTAATATTTTGCATAATGCACAGTTAACTAAAAATATACACTAGCCAAATATTGTATGCATTTTGTCAATTGTGTTTAAAATCAATGCTCTTGTTAAATAAACTTAAGGTATTTGGTATTATAATGCGATTATATTGTATAACTTATATGTATACACATATACATGACACTAACAGTGATCATCTCAAATCACCAAATTATATGAAGATGAAATTAAACAAAATGTAGATTACTGGCTTTTTCACTTCAAATTGCCCAGAAAACTCCTCGTCATAGTTCTAGCTATCATCACCAGACTTAAAATCATCCACACAAAAATTTCACACGGCTTCTTAAAGAGGACGTCCATTGTCCAATATGCATCCTATGCGGGGTCCGCATCTTCATTAAACATATTTTAACAAATGCCGTACAGGTCAGAGAAAATACTATATGCTTCCAGATTTATTCTCGTCGTCACTCAACCAGGACCCCAACTCAATTTCAGCCTTAAACAACTTTATCATCACCGTCAATCTTCTCAACCTAATATAACTTTACTGTAGGTCCAGCTTTAAGTTGACTCTTATTATAATTTGTACATTGTCACCATACACATGATGTAATTTAAAACCTTGTAAATATCATCAAATGGACATTATTGTTGCCGTGGGTTTAATTAGTAATAATATTTAAAAAAATAACTTATAATCAGTTTACTGATGGACATATTAAAGGAGTTAAGTATAGGCAACTTAAATTACACGTGCATATAGTGCATAATCATTTGATAACTAATAAAATAGTAACAACTAATAACTTATACGTGTTTTACTTTTTAAATGTCTAATTTTTTTGTATTTAAATAATTATATATAACCAACAACTATTACTATAAGTTTATTACATCCAATATAGAAGGTTTTTAAAGTGAACACCTTAACACGCTAAAAAAATATTAAAATAGTTTTTATAAAAATAAAAAAATAGAAATTTATATTTTATTTACAATTTTAATTAGTAGTTCTAATTTGTAATTCATCTATGAACAAATCCGTTTTTCTAAATTATCAAAATTGGAAAGTTATTTCATTGTTTATTATTAACATTTATGCAAATATGACGTAGGTACTTACATTAGGTATTATATAATAAGTATAACACATGCATATCGATCTCTTATTTATTTTTAAATAAGCTATATCAATTTATATTTGAATCATCTTTTCAAAATAGTAGTTAACTATCAACAACAATAAACATAAATAAAGGATCTATAGTTTACAGCTGCATATTAGTATAGTAACTTATAAATATAGGTGAAATATAAATGCCAAATCTGTACATTGTATATCTATTATGATTGTTGTTACATATATCAATACGAATTAGTGTTGTGTTCTAATATGTTAAAATGTCAAAATAATTTTCTATTTAACAATTTTTTAACATTTTATTAGCTATAATCATAATATAGTCGAATATTATTTGTTTATATTTGACATTTATGTTAGTGTATTAAAGATTAAATGTGTTAAATTGTACGTATACCTTAATAAACAATCACTAGTTCGTATTATATAATATATCCTACATTCCTACGCCTATATTTTCCTATATACCCAAAAGTGCCAAGTATCTACCAATTGCCCTCTAGTAGTATGTACCTACTTAATAGAACGCACCTGTAAAAATCGGTCACCTTCTTTAAATAGAAAATGGTCATCGATTAAGTTCTGCTGTACATCTTTAGACATGCCAGTTAAAGGATAAAACTCTCCTTTCAATTCACCACCTAGTCCCTGGAGTGTGCAAGAAACCTTATTCTCTATCTCCTTGTACTGCTGTTCGGTCAACAATGGATTGAACGGATAGCCTTCCAGTGAACGACCACAACGTACCCTCGTAGAAATGATGTATTTGCACTGTCCATAAAACGCAAAAGTTTTGAATTTTTTCTTTTAATTTGCTGGCGAATAAATATTACTTCTGGATCCAGGTCACCAAGAGTGTTCACGTCACCCCAATTTTTGGCGGGATGTTTGTCTGTGGACTTGAATCCTTTATGATAGTCCTCGATGATGGGATCGAATATTGGAGCAAACACTGTGTATGCATCAGCGTCGGGAGCATAAATACCAACTCCCGAATCATGGTTTTCAAATCCTTAAATATATATGTATTTAATAAAATAATATTTAATTAAGTAAATAAATAATAACAATTAATTTAATTAATTAAAAAGGCGGGAAAATAATATATAAGTTCCAAAGTAAAAACTGTCTTATTTGTATCTGCATTTTTTTTAAATGCACCAACCTATTACTATAAATAAAAACTTACTGCTTTATATTTGTATTGCTTTGTCACTATGAACAAAATTTCCTATGTTTATACACCTACTTGTTTTGTATATTTTATATGCAAATTTTTTGTAAAATCTTTATAATAATTATTGTTTTGTTATATTAAAGTACCATATTTTATGTTCTATACCCTGTTTCAAAAGAGAACATACCAGGCGGCCACGGGCAAAACCGGTTTTCTTATGTAAATCTATTATATTCTTTTTGGAAACAGTGTATATGTTACCGGCAATGTGGATAATCCGGTATTTTTCAAAATACCTAGGCATTATATAAAATGCCAAAAATCACTCGGAAATATACATAATACGAGCTTTGCCTGGGTATTATGTATAATGCCCAACGTGGAGTAGGAATTATGACAAAAATAAACAAAATTGCAGCGTATCACTTATTATCAACGACTTAACTAATAGTTTATTATAAATGCGCATACCGTGTCTGTGCGTGCACGATTTGATGCAATAAGGATTAAAATTCTGAAGTTCTGAAGCGGCTATACGCCAGAAGTCAGTTCGCAGTATGTCAGAAAAAGCTACTACAAATTTACGTGGTTCCAACAGACACAGAAGTGGCGTTACGAACAGTCGACAGGAACTATTACTGGCCAATGATTTTTTAAATGTGTTAGTAGGACCAAGTGTCAAAATGAAAAGTGCATTTTCCTTAAAAATAATGTTTAGTGCAATTCAAAATGCTATTTTCTACAACATGTTGTAATAAGTAACTAGTATTTTAAGTTAATGCATACATAATAGTATTTAATATAACAATAATATTAATAATATAGCAATACCTATGTGTAAAAACATAATAATATATATATATTAAATAATAAATTTTGTAATATGAGTAATAATATATAATAATTATAAGAATCTTAATATTATTATTATTATTATTATAACATATGATAAATTGTTTTTTACTTTGCCTAAAAAAATTGGTATTTTATAAAATACCTAGGTTATATATAAAATAATATTGAAAATCAAATGTTTTATTTACATTGCCTAAAATACGTCGGCAATATACATAATGTCTAGGCATTTTTCAAAACACCTGAATTGTTCATATTGCCGGTGACATATATAATATTTTGTATTATAATATTGTTTACGATGGTGCATAATGCATTAATCATATAATTATTTTTAATAATTTATTTATTATATTTGTAGCAACTATTTACCTAAATATTGTTTTTAATATACCTACATTAAATTTGATATTTATTAGTTTTTATCAAATTTATTCCTGAATAAATAAAAAATGAAGAATATTGCTTTTTTTATTATTTAGTAAACACAATACTATTCCCCATTGATGCCCGTATATTTTTGTACAACATTTTCGTAATTTAAAAATTGGAATATTCAATTTTTGATGAATTTCATTCGAAAGAAAAATGTGACAATGCGATCTCAAGTTCGTTGAACACGATAAATTAAAATTATCAATAAGTACATTGAAAATGAGATTCATGTATCATATTATGGAAAACGTTTGGTCTTATGGTTACTACTCCCGACTTGCTCGTAAATGGGAACGTATAATATATAGAACAATCATACCATTCAGAAACGATTCAAAACGCATCTATAACGATGATATCTTACTTTATTATAATAACTATTTATTAATAATATATAGAGTTAATGATAAAGTAATAATATAGTTCTCACACAAACATTCTAGGTAATGAGAATCTAAAGAATATAATTACATATTTTATACGACTACCCTTACATTTCAACCATCAGTTTTTACAATATTATACGTAGGTATAGGTAACTAATAATTATTTTTGAACAAATGAAGAAAATATGTTATATAGGTACCTTGTTTTTAGAATTGTTCCACCATTTACTAACTACTATAAAGTTCAAAAAATGAATAAAACGAAAAAAAAATTATGTTAACAGGTTGACTGCCACAATGATTTTTGATACTTTTTACCCTGCGCCGTGTGTACAAAATTATGTACACTCCTTTACTTACCATTTTTATTTTCATGTACAGAAATGTGTACACGCCTGTACTGATTTAACATTGGAATTAAATATTGTAGCCCCTAGGACCAGTTTGGCTATTCAGCGAAGATATCAAATGGATATTTTAATTAACAAAAAACAAAATTATAAAAAAAAAGAAGTTTTTGCAAATTATCGTTTAAAATTTGTTGGATAGTATAAAAATATTTGTTTATACAAGTATGGAGATTTGTTCGTGTACAAACAAATGTACACATGGCAGTCAACCTGTAAAGAAACAAAAAATATACTTTGACTGACGACTGTATATACTTTCAGTACTTCGTCTACTTTATCATCCCTTTTTTAAGCTTTTAACTCTTTCAAAATAAAGGTTTATGTAAACTCATTTAATAAGAGTATATCTAATATTAATCTCTGTTTTTGTAACAATGCTTTTAAATTATTATAATCTGAATCTAAAAGTAATCGGAAATGGATAATAATGCATATTCGTTGAATGCTGACCTTGAAGATTAATGCAGGTAAGTGTTGTAGTGGGTGGGAAGTTTTGGGTAGGAGAGATGCTGGGTACAGAATCCGGGATATTGATCCTGGGGCGTCAAGCAGTCTAGCTCGAATTCCCAGTGACCTATATTTGAACGCGAGACATCCCCGACAACAAAAAAATGTGTATACGTGCCCGGAGAGTGCCGACAATGGAAACGTTGTTATACGATTTATTTACTTGTGTCATTAATCATTGGTGAAAAAGAATATTATTTTGAAATTTTTTTTTTCATTTTCTTTAGTGACAGGGGCGTTGCCAAAACGGTGTCTAACAGATACATGATTGACAGCAAATGTTCTAAATATAATCGAAAGATTGAAATGTGTCAAACATAAAAGCTATTTAATTTAATTTTGAAACGACCATTAGTACTTACTCCAACTTGTAAAACTAAAATTAATTAAAAATTATAACCTGTAAATATTATATAGTAAAAAAATACAAGAACACAGATAATTATATTGTACCTATAATTTGTGAACTAGACGTCTAGCCTACTGCTTAGATTATTATTTGTATAGTTAATTATTTGTTATTTAAATTAAATTAATAACTAATATAACTTATGTACCAATTTTGTACAGTCGCCTTTTTTTTATTTATTTGAATGACTATAATAGTAAGAGTAATACCTTACTAGTTTACGTCTTTTTATCGTTGTTCAATTTAGTTGAAAAGTATATTAATTTTTTCATTAGAAATTACGATTTCTATTATAAAGGCCATACAATATGTTTAATACACTTAAGTATTTAACAGAAATAAACTACTTCATGACTTTTTTGAAGAGGTGTCCATTGATAACTACTTCAAATAAAATAAAATGCAACTAAAAAAAAAATAGTTTAAAAATGTATAGGCAAATTATAATCATAAATATAAATTATATTTTTTTACCCAAGTCTTAAAAACATAAAGTGTTGCTATACTATTTGAATAGTAGAATAATACAATAAAATAACAATACTAAACACACAATCCTTCATTGTAAACACGGTGTAATAGTTTAAAAAAATGCTATGGTATATTATGTTTTCATTTTTAATTAATAATGTTACTTAAAACATTTATATTTAATTTCATATGTGTATATAGTACATTAGTACCTATTTCTATATCACATACAATTCTAAACAGTCTTAAAACAAATTAAGTATAGTTATTAATTATTATAAAACCAACAAAAACCTACTTTTTAAAATAATTTTACTAACATTTTGATTTTAATTATTCTTTATTACGCAGAAAGCATAAACATATTGAGGTACATATTAATCGTGATGAAATGTATTTCTGTTTAAACTATTTTAATAAATAATATTAAGTCTTAAACGTTGTATAACAATATTGTATTTTGATTTTTGATAAAATTAAAGTTGATGATACCATATATTTAGAGGTTATATTATATATTTCAGACCATAAAGTATTCTTTGTGTAAATATTCATTATAACTCCGATAATTTGCATTTGTCAATTAATATAATATATAAATATATTTAACTTTTTATTTTTGTACATTTAAATTGCTATACTTACATTATTATCGTAACTTTAATATAGGTACGATATGATTATTAAACACCCTGTATAAAGTTATTAAATGTTGTTATTATATTGTCAAGTTATAACACTTATATAAGTACCTATTTCATAATTATAATTATTAATTACGTTAAAACATATTTTATATATAATTTAAAACGTAGACTCACCAGATTGCACACAATCCAAAAGTGTGGATCCAAAGTTAGTCTTTTTGTTCTTTAATTCATCTAGTACTTCTTTTGTCAGATATTTCTTTAGCAACGATTTGCTGTCAGAGGAGTATAACGAACACCAACCATCTTCCAATTTCACTAGTACTGCGGGATCCATGTTGAAGTATAAAGTAAAAAATCTAAATTTTTGATAAATTAAAAAATAGTAGTTTCTGAATTCCATAATATACTACATTTTGCAATATCAATGTTTAAGCAAATATTTATGGATAACGAAGAAATATCTATATAAATTTAAATCTCAAACTAACCTTTTCAGAAAATATTTAAATTGAAAATAGTGTATTAATTTCCTAAAAATATAATTACATTTTACAAGTCAACACAGAATATTTATTTTTTATTATTTCATGTTTGTAAAACACAAATTATTTATTAAAAGGTCCTAAATTGTATTATTTTCATATACAATTTGTACCAATGTTGTTTTGTTAAAATATAAACCTTTAGATAATATTCAAGTACGCTTTCAAATCATACAACTATCGTATTCTTCAGCTTAATGTACCTAAAGTAGCTAATTATTTTAAAGTTGTGTATCCTCCAGTGAATTGTTTTTACTCCTCCAATATTTTACTAATTCCAAATAAAAATAACTATCAATTAAAATATTTTACCATAACAATTATTTTGGATTTATTTTTAAATATCCTAAAATCCATTTATTATAATATGTATTTATATTTATCCATTATATGAACACTTACAGTTTATTAAGCTACCAATAAAAACTTGCTTGTTAAAATAAGTTCGACGTTTGCTGAATTCTTAGTACCGTCTTATTTTACTAAAATATAAAAAATAGGTTCTTTATATTTATCTTTACCACAAATTAAAATGGAAAATTAAAATAACTATGGTAACTATAATATAATTAAAGACAATTAAATAATAATAAAAACTAAAATATCGTATTAGATTCTATAATATAGTGGCCACTATTTAGATTTTAAATGGAGTTTTATATGCAATACTGTTAGGTACAAATGAAGTTTTTTTGATTATTTTTTATTAAAAGTATAAGTTATGAATGACTATATAGTCATAATTTATTGTAAATTATAATATTTTAATTATATCCCTTTATTTATCTTAATAAAATATTACAATTTATCCGAAATGTATTAAAAAAATCTACATTTATAATAATTAATAACTTTAATTTAAAATAATATAAACTCAATTCCTTTGAATACTTCACAGAGTTATTGTAATAAAAATGCAACGTATCCACAATATTAATTTTGGACATATTTAAACTGCCCGCTATAATATTAATCATCTAAATTATATTAATGAGTATAGAATGAAATATACTAAATAATATAAAAATCAAAATAAATAGTTAATAACTACAATGTTTTATTGAATTTTTTACTTACGCCTTCTTTAGATTTTTAAATATAGCAGCAAATTTGTATCACTCGCTCAGGTGAAGTGTGCCGTAAGCGATATATTTTGATATTGGGGAGCTTTATCGCTGCCAACAGACCTGCGGCCTTTAGTTTCCTCCCGACGGAGTTTGTTAAAGCCATGCGCTTTAGGCAGCGCTCACGTCTATAGGCGTATAGAAGCGATGTGAAATTTTGTTTTATTATTATTATAACATAAATGACAACGATATAGTACTACCTATAGTATAAAGCATTTTTTTTAAATATCATATATTTTAAATAGCTAAATGTATGATTACAATTTTTAATACTTAAAATAATTGTAGGTAGGTACCAATTCATTTGATATTATTATTTATTTGAATATTGGAAATTTACATTTCGGTTATAACTCATGTCTAAAATGTTGAATCTATTTCCCTGTAGATAGGTAGTTGAATTAATTTTATTTGGTGTAGTAAGTAAATAATATACAACACAATTAAACTCTATAGTTCTACAATTAATTAGCTGCAGTATTACCCAACTTAACCCAGTTAAAAATTCGATCTTTCTATCGTTTTCCGATTTGCTTCAGTTTAAATAGGTATGTATAATACAAACACAATTACAATGATACGTTTTATAATCTTCCACTTCTCAGTTCTTTACATGTTTTCATGTTCACACAATTGTACATTTTAAACATTTTTAAGAGGACGTCATGCCTGCATACTTTGTCTCAGCTACTCTCACAGACGCATAACATAATAATAATATATTATAGGTATGAACATTTTAAAATGTTCCAATAATTTATTAAAAATGTTCATAACTCGATTTAAAATTGAGATATAAGAAATAGCCTATGTCATCAGCTAGATAATATTCTTACCTCTAAATTTGATAATAAATCAATTCACTGTAAGATTAAATATAACAGGGTTGAATGAATTAATCAAAATATACAATTTGCAAGACGGAGATCCTAATGCGGGTATGGTGTCCTCTTAATTACAAAATAATGTATTGTTGATTTTGAACCAAAAAAAAAGGAAATCGATAGTTTCTTGAGCCCATAAGTAGTTCAAAAACAATCAAATTATTATGGCATAGATATAGAAAACATTTGGTGAAAATTTCATGTAGATGCCCTACGTTTATTTTTTTTTAGTGTTACGTCAAAAAAACAAAATTGATTTTTTCGAAAACTAGTTTTACGTATAAATCTCAGCTTTTCCTTAATTTTTTGTTTTGTTTAACATTCTACCTGACTCTTTTGAAAACTACTGGGAATTCATTTTAGACCACCCCCCCCCCTCTCCTCCCAAATACCAAATTAATTCACTTTCCTACCAGAAATAATGCTGAAGTAGAAAATCTAAGCATTTTTACTGCCCCAAAAGGTGATGACACGCACAAATAGAAATAAAAAAAACCTTCATCATTGAATAAATACATTCATCGCGCCGCTCAAAATCTAAAATAAAAGTTTTTTTATCAAAGTACAAGTAGGAGTTTACTTTATTCGTTCTGTAATAAATAATTTAATATAATTTTCAAAACTTTTATATTGAATAATGTTCATGTAAATTATATATAATATTCTTCAAGAAGTATATGGAACTATTTAAAGAACTAAATTAATCAAGGTAAAATAACAGTATTACAAATTTAGTTCCTGGTTTTTTCTATGGGCACATTGACATTATTGATGATTATATTGCTCCATATACGAAATAAACGTTGAACGTTGAGTTTTTTCAAATACCAGGAAGAATAATTATTGTATGTGTAAGTAGGTATTTTGATTTTCTCACGATTTCCAAGCGACTTCAAATCTAACTTTAATACAGCTAAATGACAAGAATTATCCAGTTTGATTCGTCCTAAAATACATTGTTTTTTTACTATCTGTAAAATACATATAATTAAATAAGTTCTGTTTGTATGATTTTTATGTTTTTATTATTTATATTACTTCTTGTATGGCTTCTTGATCGTCTTGCAAAATCCTGTTTAATAGTTTTTTTATTACGTCGACTGTTTCAGTTGTTTGTCTAGCAACCTTTATTTTGAAAAAAAAATGTATTAACGTATGGTTAACTATATGTTAATCATTATGATATATTGATATACATCATGGGTCCTATAAGGTACCCATGAACTATAGTTCATAATTAATAAGTCTATGATATAGGTATGCTACTTGCCATTGACACAAAAATAGGATTTGTATTTTATCATCTTTGAAATTTTAATAATAAACAAAAAGAAGAGAAATTGAAATCGAAAATTTATTTTTTCAATATAAATACAATAACTAATAAACATCAAGTTAAGAGGACGCTACACTGACATTTGTTGTCTCCGTCTTATACAATTGCGTTACATAGCAAATTTTACTCTCAGCAATTCCTGCAAATCACGTTTATCTCCTTTGATTTAAAAGTTTGAGTGAATTAACCTCTTAAAAAATTGAAAGTTAAAATTATTATGTAGGGCATCTTATAAGCTTTTTATTATATGTTAATTTTAAAGCGAGTTATGAGTATTTTAAGATGTATAAACAATTTATAGTTTTAAAATACTCATAATTCGTTTTAAACTTACAATATAATAAAAACCTATAAGATGCCCTAGATAATAATCTTAACTTTATATTTTATAAGACTTCAATTCACTCTAATTTTTAAACTAACAGAGATAATCGTGTTCTGATGAGAGTACAGTTTCCTATGTTCCACACTTGTATAAGACGGAGACAACAAATGTCAGTGTAGCGTCCTTTTAAGAGGATGCTACTCACGCGTTTGTTGTCTCCGTCTTACCAACGTATGACATAGCAAATTTTCGTTCTCTAGTTTGAATAGTGTACCGTTAGTTTTGATATTAGAGTAAATTTAAAAATTATCAAACTTTTAGGTAAGAATATTATCTATGCGTCGGCAGATTTTTGATATTTTCATTTTCAAGCAAGATACGAGTATGTCAAATATGCGTGAAGTAACACAAATCAAAAATGCTCATATTTCGCTTGAAAATTAAAATATCCAAAAACCCGCCAACGTTTAAGCATAGATAATGTTCTTACCTAAAACTTTTGTAATAGGTTAATTCACTCAAATATCAAAACTGACAGCACACTATTGAAACTAGTGAACGTAAATGTTCTAAGTCGTACGTGTGTAAGACAGAGACAAAAAATGTCAGAGTAGCATCCCTTCATGTCAAAAATAAATCATTTAGTTACGTAAGTAATGATTATACGTGGATGAACTCCTAAATATAAAACGTTGTTACGTTAATTATCCACAACATAATAATAGTGAACCACGACTACGATATTAAAGTATTTGTAGTTTAGATATTTGTTGATATCTCCTTGTTGACACTTTGACAGCACTAAATTTGAATCTAATATAACGGAGTCCATAAGATATTTTTAAAAAAAGGACACATCCACTCGGAATATTCGTGTTGTATATTCGTATATATTATGTACCTACATTTAGTATAACAGTGTAGAAGGTACATTATAAGTAGTCAGAAACGTATTAAGAGAGGACAAGTACACCCTGTTACCTGGGGGCTGAGATGTCAAATTTTTTAGTCCATTTAGGTGGTGCAAATTTATGTTGATATATTATTATTGTGTGTTAATAGTATCAAAAAGTAAATACATTTATATTGTATACTATTATTATTATTATAACATATTCTGTTAAAAACAATTAAGTATTACAGCTCAAAAATGTAAATCGTTTTCATCAACTAATCGGAAAATAATATTAATAATTACAAAAAATATTTAAGGTCAATTGTGAACCAAGACAGGTAGATCTATAGTTCTTAACTCATTAAAATACAAAGATTTCAAACAAAAATTTTCAAAAATTGTTTGGGAGCCAAACCACATTTATGCTACAAAATACAAGTTTAAACCTTAAGTAAATACATTTTATGAAGTTAGTTTTGGGGGAAGAGGCAAAATATGTTGCCACAGGGTGCAAAATATTCAAATAATGCCCAGTAAGTTGGTACACTACACTGGTTTATAATAATTTATATGTTTAAATGTTTTGTTCTATTGGAATTTAAAACTTTTTTGTGCTTACTAATAATTAGTGTTGAAGGGTAATAACTTATATTTATATGTATGTTATATAAATGTATTTTATATACCTGGACATATACTATATAGTTTGAACTTTAATGTAGGTATAAGCACGTTTTATTAGGTACCTACTTTTAAAAACAGTAAGTTTTTACAGTCATAATTCTTGCAAAAACACTACGATGTTATACGACACTTCAATATTTGAGCTCCTAATAAATAACGTCAACGCTAAATACACTTACTGACTTTAGATAATCTATTTCTGTTTCAATTATCATATTTGTCTGTTTCATTGAATCAAACAAAGAAGTCACAGTGTTACGGAAGTCCGAAGAATCGTTTTGGATTTTATGATAAAGACTTCCGTATGATTCATATTGGGGATCTATTTGCAATTCCTATAAATAACATATTTTAAGACTTTATTTATACATAAATATTTGAAAATCAAAAAAATAATAAACTAGATAAAGATATAGGTACAGATTTCGATACTGTTAATGAAACTGAATCGAACCCCAAAATGTCATCATTTAGATCCAGGGGTAATAATTTATCAAACGATACTTGATTACTGTTAAACATCTCTTCTTTAAGCTCTACAAAAAATATGATATATGGGATATTATTACCTGTTAAAACTTTTTAAAAAAATGTATGAACTAATAAACTTGCTGGATATTGTTGAAACATTTTTATCGTAAACCATTTGCAAATAATCATTTTCTTGTTTGGTTTTCTCAATCATCTGAATATAGTTTTTTATTTCAGAAATATATTCTTCTAATTTTTTATTTTCTTGTTGCAGATTGTTCATTTCTACACAATTAAGTGAAAATTCTTTACAATCGTAATAGAAGTCTTCATACAGCACTATTATTTTTTTTTTTGAGTATTAGTGTATGGTGTGGCCGCTGGCCAATCGATGTGTGTCAGAATATTAGAGATATTAATATATAATATAAATAGGTAGTAACTAGTAGGTACCTAAACTACCATAAATATTTGGACGTAAAAAAAGTAATATTATTGGAATTGTACTCTTATAACGTATACAATTATAATATAGACTCACCTTTTAAAGTATTTTCATATCTAGTAACATTTTTCATATACTTCGTGGTAATTCGGTCATTATTTTTATTGACCAACTCGAGAGTATTCTTTAGTTCATTATAACATTTCATTAGTGAATCCATTTTTGTATTGACTCACAACGGTAACATCTTAAGATATTAAAAAATGAATTAAGCGAATATTGAGATGAACTAATCTGCATTTTACGTTTTCATTTTAGTAAAATATAGTAATACAATTTTATACACTATTTTAAGTCCAAATATATAGGTTTCATTCATTAGGTGTGGCCTATTTCTAATTGCTTAGAGTAAATTATGTGTTTGCAGGTTATATCATAAATTGGAGCTTTTATAAAATACAAAAAGATTCTACAAACATCCACAACGCTGTTAATTGTTTTTTTTATGCGATAACACAGTAAAATGTGATACATCAATGATCAATATCAAATAGGAATGGGTACAATAAAATGTCTAGAGTCGTTTAACGCGTATGGGTTGACGATATTTATTATAGGGAGTGGCTTAAATCTTGAAAAAACGTGTAACGTATAAATGTTTTTGGTTATAGTTACAGGTTACAGCTTTTAAAATTAGGTGACAAAATAAACGGTTATGTTTAAAATTAAAACTAAGTCGAGTAAGTCTTCAAAAGTTACGATATTAATAAAGATCCATATTAAATATTACTTACTCGATTGTAAGAAGAGCCAATTTTAATATACGATTGACAGTTAACAGAGTCTTAATCGTTATATTTTTAACATACATGAATCTGCAATAATCAAAGTAGGTACTTAGCTAGGTAGTACTTTATACAAGCGGTGTGAAATAAAACTCACTTATTTGAGTATAAAATAATTATTACAGTTTAAAAATAATTGTATACTTAAGAGTGGCCAAGACTACGTTTACAGACTATACAGACGTAGGTATGGTTACTAAGAAGCTAAATTGTTAGGCACCAGAGACATAACTATAGGTACCTATACCAAGATATTTTATAGGTAACAAGTTTTTGGATAGACTGAACAAAATATATAAGTACTTGTCTAGCTGGATAATAGTGACCACTGCTAATAAATCACTATAATTTTTACCACTGAGTGTGTTGTGTGAGTGTTGGTAATAATAGGTACTTGGGAATTGGGGTCCATTCGATTTTTGTACACTGAATTTTTACTTTTTTTTATTTATCTTCTGTCGGTGAAATTTCATATTATATAACTATAGGTACCTACCTCTTGTTCGTATATAGTCTATTATATTGTAGCCAACTTATCGGAAACAAAACATTGTAATAAGTATGACTATTGATTTATGAAACAGTTTTTCATATTATTATCTTTAAATATAGAAATGCAAAAGTTTCTTTATCCTTATGTTTAGTCATTTATTAATCATAGCACATAGGTGCCTACTACCTGTCTACCTATATTACATATTATATTAATGATTTCCTCCACAAAAGGTTAGTTTTAATTTTCCTCCAATTATTTTGTTGGACTAAAATTTTATACATTTTCCTCAAAGTACTAAAATATTTAGCAGATATTTTAAATATTATTGCGCCAAGAAGTTTTGTATTATTGTGTACACCGTATTATCAAGGAATAATAATTGTGTTGTGTAATAAGTTATTGTATTTTTTTCAAATTTTAATTTTTAACATGCTTGAACAATTTTCAAAAAAGCCTTTTTTTTAGTTTAAGCCAAAACTAGAATCTGGAATATCAGGTTGGCAATGTTATTTAACTACTTTTTTTTTTCTGATTGATTTAATATGACTTAAGATTATTATTTTAGTAGGTATTTGTTTTATTTAAATTATACATAATATGTCAAAAAGATAATATTGGCACGAGCACCTAACTTTTAATAATTCAAAGGTATTATATATAAAATATATATAATATGACTTTAAAAATATATTTATTATATGAAGGAAAATTGTCAAAACTTGTTATTTTTTGTTTTTAGGAAAATGAAGAGTGCCGAGGAAAACGATATATCTCATTTTTGGAGGAAAATATAGTCACGACATACATTTCATCCCAGTACCTACACAAGTTAGGTTATATTTTAAACTAGGGGAGAAGAATTAAATATGTATTGTATTTGTAGAGTAAGGGTAATAAGGGTATTTTTTAATTATATTAAAGGTGTACCCTATGAATATCCCTCGTATTTAATAGCTATTGATACACCAATAAGAATGACGCACTGGTTGAACCAGCAATACTGTTATGGTTGAATTCTTGCTGAAATAAAAAAAAGAATAAACTAAACAAACAAAAATTCAAAAATAAAAAGGCATAATATGTGACAACTGACAAGTTCGCCTTAAACACTGTGCGTAGGACGATAAGCATATCTATACTAGTAACAAGCTGCTTCAGGTATGTAAGAATATATATTGGGAAAATAACGCACGTTTGGATCTTTGACAACTTTTTTTACCTGTGTAATGTGTTAACTATGACAGCTTGTCATGTAAGTATATTTTACAAAACAAAAAAAAGAATAACAAAGTATAAATAAAAAGTTCGTAAAGACTAAAAATACGTAGCCATATAGATTTTGCGTCTATTGCGCTATGCCTATACTTACATCTACATGGCCACTCGAAATTTTATATCACCTTCCAATTTAATAATTTAATTTTCCTTTTGGCGGTTTCTTACGGTATAGTATTTTAGAATATTAGGTACTTAATATTGTGTTTTTCAGATTGATCTACATATCTGAACTTCAACAGTTATTATAACTGTTAGCTGTTTTAACAATTTCATAATTGCTGAAAACTTTCTACAAAAAAGCCTTTAATTTTTTATTGATCCTATTGAATAGTAAATATTGAAATGACTCGAATGAGTTTGTTGTCCGTACTCCGTGGTAGGCTGGGTATCTGCTAGCCGCTAAGACATGACCGCCCAAAGTGTCATTAGATACAATAACACATTAACACTATACTTACTTCGATATCCATATTTATTTAAGGCGTGATCTGAATACTTTTCAACTCGTTTATCAGTACCTACCTAGATCAGACATAACATTTTCAATAAAACATGGAAACGGGGAAAATCTACGATCTACCTATAGCTCGTACAGTCGTATATGAATGGTAAGACGTAAGTAGGAAAATAGGTAGGTAATAATGTAATATTAAGAGGACGTGATACCTGCATGTGTTGTCTCTCGTCTCTGTCTTACAACTCAGTTACAAGTGCCTAACATAGCAAATTTTACGCTCAGCAGAACACGTGTAGCTCCGTTAGTTTAAAAATTAGTGCGAATTGACCTCTTATGAAATCTAAAGGTAAGATTATTATCTAGGCAACCTCATAGGTTTTTTATTATATTTTAATTTTAACACGAGTTATGAGTATTTTAAAATTTAAAATTTTTTATACATCTTAAAATACTTATAACTCGCGTTAAAATAAAAATATAATAAAAAGCCTATGAGTTTGTCTAGATAATAATCTTACCTTTAGATTTTATAAGAGGTCAATTCACTTTAATTTTTATATTAACGGAGCTACACGTGTTCTGCTGAGTGTACAATTTGCTATGTTACGCACTTGTAAGACGGAGACAACACATGCAGGTATCACGTCCTCTTAAGTTATTGTTATTAGAACAGAGAATTATATGTCCTATTAACCTATTGGCAATTTTTAAATATGCATGTGGATTCAGTTATACTATAAGCTTATAGTAGGTACCATCCACAAAATAGGTCAAAACGGATTGTTAATTGATAATTCTAATATTTTGAAATGTTAGTCTTAATTTCAAAACCATTATTATATTATACCTACGCTAAAATTTTTTGATTTTGGGTGAATTCTAAATGACCCTGCTATCTATATTAATATTATGCAATTACAGTTCTGAATAAAATGTTATTTTTATTTATAACACCGTCTAAAATCATAAGCTCCATTTTCCTACACCTTTAATAATACCTATGACAGATGTCAGATGTCATTAACATCAATACAAAATGTCAAAATGAGATCAGTTTAATATTGTTTAGGTGTTTTGTCTATTGGTCTCAACACAATTATAAAATACCTATCATAAAAATATATTTTTGCTTTTGTATTTGCTTTGTAAAAACTAAAAAGACTGATCATACCTAAGAAACATAACATGTATTGTTATAAAATGTAAGATAATCTTAATTATATTTCTCATAAATAATTTACAATCACATTAGATATATATTTTAGATGATGGGCTTACACTATAATAATAATTAGTAGGTATTTAGTAGACTGTAGACAGTAGTTTGGTTCTCTTAAGAGATTGCAAACTGGCATTTGTTGTCTTCCTCTTATACACGTACCTACGACATAGCAAATTGTTAATCACCAGTTTCAATACTGTGTTATTAGATTTGATATTATAGTGAATTAACCTATCATAATATTTAAAGATAAGATTATTATCTAGTGCCTCACGTAAGCTTTTATTGATATTTGTATTTTTAATTACCTAAGTTTCATCATTTTCAAATGTACCTACATTGTACGGTTTAAAAAAGGTCAAATTATTACTTAAAAATAATATCAATAAAACCCTACGTGGAGCCCTAAATAATAATCTTAATTATAAATTGTATAGTAGGTCAATTCACTCTAATATCAAAACTAACAGCACATTATTGAAATTGGTGATCAACAATTTGCCATGGCATACGTGTAAAAGACGGAGAAATACATGCGGATGCGACGCACGACGTCCTCTTAAAGATTTAACTTGTTATTTCATATTTACACTAGAGTATTTTCAATGTTTTCATAGTGAGTAGGTAGTAGGTACTGCATTATATTGCTATACTATGAACAGAGAAATTACATGCTACATTATGTCCAACTTCTACATTTTTGATTTATATTAAACACGGGTGTGATAGATCTGTGAGTAAAAATAAAATTGAGGACCCCTATCAACAAAAATATTAAAAACAAATGAGACATTAACATTATTCATGGGTTATAAATATCCTCAAATGCTGATTTTAGCACTACTTGTCTAGTTGTCTCTGTAGAGACCAAAAACAAATTTCTTAGCAGAAAAAAAGGTTTTCTGTAATGCAATATGTTATTTTCAAAATATCAGGACACCCCTAAAGGGTTATTTCTGACCTCTCAACCCCTGGTATAACAATATTCAATTTATAAATATGCGTTTTAGTTCTAAGTGCATCAGTTTTAACAAGATGTTAAAAAATTATTTATTTAATTAAAATAAATGAAATAAATTAATATACTGTAGGATAAATAAAAATTCAAATGATTTAATGCAATGACATATATTTTGAGAGTACAATAATATTATTCAGTGTCAATGAATAGGTAGTTTAAAAATTAAGTAAGAAAATGTCATGTATAGATAAATTTAAAAATATATTTCAAATTGTTTAGGTACACATAAATACCTACAATAAACATAGCTTTTTTAAAAACTGAAATGTTTTAATTATATGGGAGTAAAATATTTAATACAATAGTATGGACATTGAATTACCATCATAATATTCTTATATATATTGTTTTTTTTAATTAACAAGATATTATTTGATTCAAATATTCTTTTCTGCAGTTCATATCATCTGCTGGTCTATTATGCGGTGTCCAGACTGGTTCTCCTACAAAGAATCTTTTGGCTTTGATAAAATTCTAGAAATAAAAATAAAAAATTATATATTACCTACATTTTTAAGATTCAAAATAATTTGAGTTTTTTTATTTCATCAAAAAGTTATGTATTTTCTTAGTCTTACCCAGGATAATACAGGAAAAAATGTTTAGTTAAAATTTAACTTTAACATGGATACTGAACAATCATAACTCATAAGTCATAACAATAGACCTTTTGGCTTTTACCAATAGACTGGCTCTCTTCCCATTGTGTCAAGCTAAGTGAAGTTACTGAGTTATTCAGATGCGGTAATATATATATATATATGTACAAGAGGCTAGATATTAATGAGTTAATAAGTTAAAGTTAAGTTACTTTTAACTAAGTGGATTAACGGGTTTCTTTTTTTTTAGAAGTAATTTCTAACTGAACGAGTTATATTTTTCCCATGCTATTCAGTAACTTACGAGTTAATTAGTTTATTTTTATGTTAAATTAATTTTTTTTAATTTATTATTTAAGTTATTCATATATTATACTTACATTAGTATCTAATGTAAAACGATGATAGATTCCTTTTGGAATTATTAATAAATCACCAGGTTCAACTTTAATACGTATCCATCTGTCATTTATACCATCTCTAACATCAAAGTAGCCTGAGCCTTCCAAAACCAATCGAATTTCTTCATCTGTGTGTAAATGTTCCTCAAAGAACATTTTTAACTAAAATAATATTTTAAATATTATACATCATATTCTATAATATAACAAAATAATTTATATTTGGATGATTTTCATTAAAACTTAGATATTATGTATGTTTAATTTTATTCATTTAACAATATTTACACTATGTACCCACTTTACTTTCATAGTTTGGTAAGCATTCTTTAGAACATGTTATCTCATCCTCATAAGAGTAACCTCGATCTTTCTTAATGGAGTTTAACAGTTTATCATTAGTAGGATCTGATTCATTAACCTGCAAATGATAAAAAGTATAATTATAAACTAGACAATTCAACTGCGGAAAAAAATGCAACATACATTTTATTATATTATAATAATTTTAAGTATTATCCAGATAATATTGTAAAACATCAATCTGTGGTATTAAATTAAGTATTACCTACTTATCATTATAACTTGAATATTTGATATAGATAAGTTATAAGCTATTCAATGATCATTGAGTGTCAAATATTTTAAAATATTTAGCATAAGTACACTTCAGAAAAGTAGACAGTGTATTATATTATATTACAGTGGCAATCATTATAATATATAAATTAATATTATAGGTAGTAGGTACCGAAACTATTTCAACTTTCTATCATATACCTATTACCTACCTACTCCAACACAAAATATAAATTTTTTATTAAATAAATGTGTAAATGGTAATTTGAAATTAAACAAAATACTTAAAAATTAATTTAATTGGATAATAGTACTTTCCAATTATTCTAGTAACAGTAGAACTATATTAATAGTAATATAATACCTGGTCGTGAAAATTAAAAAACCGTTTCTTGTTAAATATTAAAATTTAGAAATGTCTACACAGAAAATAGCATTTGGTAACCTATTGAGAAGTCATTCAAATTATTTTTAAAAAAATTGACTAATCATTTAGGTGTCTAGTATATACTTTGAAATGTTCCACTAAAGTGAGTTTATATAAAGTATCCAGTTCAACAAATTCAGGCGGCTGCATATGATGTTCTTCACGTTGATCACCGCTCCAATTGTCTGCCATGAACCATGCTTGTACCATTGTGAAGAAGCTGGTACGAAAACTTAAAGTTTAAAATATAAATAAAATTTTTGTGGACACAATTAAAAACACTAAATACAAAAGTCTCAGTATAGGTACTGGTGTACTGCTGTACTGGACACTGCCACACTGGTACTAAGTTATTATAAAATTCTGTGAATACATTATTATCTTATCAACATAATGAGATTACAAAACTACTTGTTCTAAATAAGTTGTTCAAGGTAACATTGTAACCAAGGTGGATATATATCTATAGACTATCCACGTCGATATTTTTTATTGAACTAACATAATATTTACAATCTTTATTTTCATGTTATACAATAAGTAAATGAGATGAGATTGATTTTACATATTATATACTAATATCTACGACATCCAACCTCCCACTACCCTGGTACATACAATTTTACTTATAATCATAGACCTTATACTATTGTAATTAGTATTAGGTTTTATAATGGACTTAGACATAAACTGATTATTAGAATAGATTATGAATATTAATAAATTGGAATTTTTTTCCAGTTTCAAACCTTTAAGTGTACAACACTTGCAATTTGAGATTAACTTGAATATATATATTTATCCAAATATTATGAACTATAAAGAAAGGTAGGTATATTTTTGCATCATAACTCATAGTGACATACTGACATAGGTTATGACAAAGTATATTTTGTCATGCTATTGCTGACGTTGTGTCATACCATTGAATTCATAGTACAGAGTATACAAAATTACTATTAAGTACCTATTGACATTGGCTATTATTATTTAATTTTTTACTAGTATTTTTATTCCTAAATCATGCCTAAATCGTGGCTCGTGGGTTCGTGGTCTATGTACATGTCTACTCTACCTATTCAGTAATCACTATTCATCACAGGCTCTATACATCTGTGGTATTCAGTAAAAGTAATAATAAATAATAATAATAATATAATATAATTATTCTGTAATAATGGTTATAACTTATATTCTGTGAAATTCTGTGGTTGTGGTATGAATCCTTAGATCATATACACTGGATAGAGCTAAGGTTTAAAATCTTGAAGCATAGCTGTTCGTGCCCGAAGTCATCACTGCGCATGAGCAAAGTATATGATCTAAGCATTCAGTACCTAATCGTTCTTATCACTATAACACATTGTTCCTTCCCCGTCCCGCGAGATCTATTTCATTTCTCACGCATGCGTAATAAGTACTTCGGGCATGAACAGGTCTGCTTCAAACACGGGCAACGCGTGATATACGCTATAGCTGCGCCTGCTCTATCCAGGCCGGGTATATGATCTAAGTATGAATCCGCCGATAGAATATGATAACATAACAATAACATTGAATACTGATAAAGGAATAAAACATTAAAATTTGAAGCATTAAAATAAAAACTATTAAAGTCTGCATCTGAGGAGCACTGGGTCTAGACTACTGAATTATAATATAGTCGAACCTTGGACTTTTTACGTTTTATGAGTACAGTTATATAAACATAGGAATTAGGAAATTCATTGAATTTGATGTTTGGAATGTAGTATTTGTATTTTAATATATTCTGTGATGTTTGTGTATTGGTGATAGATTTAACTATCTATAGTACCTACTTGTTTCAATTTTCAATTATCTGACGGAACTCCTAGGTCCAGATTTCTCCAACGCAATTGTATAATTTTAATTGGATAGATTCTGAAGTTGTTTTTTTCACGATGTATGTGTATCCCTTTGCTGGTATTGCAGAATAATGACATTTAAGTTACCGCAACACTACTAAATTAATAGACTAATAATTACCGTAAGCTAAAATATGTCTTTCGATGATGGAGTGCAAGCAACCAACTGTGATGCGACAAAGTGCAAGTATTCAGCTGTAAAGATGGGCTATTGGCAAGACGATTTCATTCAGTATTTTGTTACCGGCTATGAACGTAAGACACCAGAGATTAATCGAGGATATTACGCTCGAACTAAAGGTGTCGCCATGTTCATGGACAAATTTCTCAAGGTATTTTTCTTATTTATTCTTCAAGATTTCAAAAGAGTGTTAATTGACTATACAGTAAAATAGTACATATCATTTGATTGTTAAAAAATAAATCTTGAAATCTAAATACTTTTAATTTTATGTTTTTGTAGAAAACTGGATCAAACTGTCAAATAATAAACCTTGGTGCTGGGTTTGACACTCTCTACTGGAGATTGAAAAACAGTGGAATAACAGTGAACAATTATATTGAAATTGACTTTGCTTCAGTTACGTCCAAAAAATGTTTTCTAATCAAAAAGAGTAAAATTTTATTACAGACCATTAGCCCACATGGTGTGTTATTGATGAATGATAATTATTGGTATTATATAATTTTTTTTGGTTAATCATTGATTATTATTATTTAGAGAGTGAAGTCAAAATCATAGGACCAGATTTACATGCATCTGATTACCACATAATCGGCACAGATCTTCGAAATCTGTCAGAACTGGACAAGAAATTAACTCAAAGCGGCATAAATTTTGATACACCCACAATGTTTTTAACTGAATGCGTTCTTGTATATATGGAGCCAGAAAGTTCTTCAATGTTATTGCACTGGATCGCTAAGAAGTTTAATGACATTTTTTTTATTAATTATGAACAAGTAAGAAATTGTAGTTCTCTATAGTTACAATTTTCTATAATATAAATATTGATTGCTTAGGTTAACATGAATGATAATTTTGGACGGATCATGCTCGATAACTTACGCAATAGAGGATGTGAGTTAGCTGGCGTTGATGCATGTTTAAGTCCTCAAACACAAATGGACAGGTATGAACATCAAATCATTATTTAGTATAATTTAAAAATATATTTTTTTTTTTTTGTCAAATAGGTTTGTAAGAGTCGGTTGGGACAGTGCACGGAGTTGGAACATGATTAATATATATGAATACTTACCCGAAGATGATAGATATCGAATGGAAAGATTAGAAATGCTAGATGAACTAGAACTGCTCCAACAATTGTTACAACACTATTGTATTACAATAGCCTGGAAAGGCATAACCATGGCTGATGTTGATCATTTATAGCAGTTACAGCGGCAGGTTATCAATGACATAGCTCATAACCTGCATATTGGATGTTGAACAAAATTACACCCATTTATATACAAATTGCGTGTTAATGTTGTTTTGTGTTTTTAACAATTTATATCATTAAAATAATATGGTGGTTATATGATTTTGATTTTTTGTTAAATAGTTATAACATTGATAATAAATTTTTAGCTGTAATATTAGGTATTCATAATCATGGTTATAACTACATTACCCGACAATGTAAAATTCTAATAAGCTTGTTTATTTTGAATAATACATAACATATTTTAAGTACATACAGAAAATCACAAAAAAAATAAAAACACCGTGTTAGAAAAGAATCTACATAAAAAAAAATATCACAATTATTTGGCCTAAATGAATTGTTGTAATGCTACATCTGCGACAAAGCCTAAAAGTAACCTACTTAACTAACACATTTATTTATTAATTAATTAAAAACTACTAACTACAAATAATTGAATGTGTCTTCCTACATTTATTTATTTTACTAGCTCACTAAAGGACACCACAATTAATATTCAAAATATTTTTGTTCTGGAGTTTAGATAGATTTAGACTGATTTGATATTGTGTTAAACTAAACTTAATCTTTTTTGAATTTTATGTATAGTTGTATAAATAAAAAGCTGTCAATACATAATTTTTTGGTATTTACTTGTACATAAAATAAAATTTAACCCGAACATGTATTTTCATTCGTCAATAAATTCTTAAGTATTTATTTGCTTACGTGGTTGAAACTTTAAAAGGTTGATTCTCATTAATTGCTGCTTGCCTATAAATCAGAACTAAAGCACAGTCCTAACGGTATTTTGGAATGTGAATTGTACTGAGTGTAAGTGAACCACACATTATGGTTACAATCTGTATTTAACATCATTAATTATTATATATAATACTTGAATACAATTTAAAAACCTTAAGCTATATACATTTCATCTATTATTTCAAACACTTGTATAAACATTAAACATCAGTCGTTTATATAATATTATACTAAAGTTAACATTTTAAAGACAAATTTGTTGCTAATTAAAAGCTAATCAACAACATTTACATTCAATATTTAAATACATAGGTAGAATGTTTGAATATGAATTTGACATTCATAATTCATGGATACAGTTTAAAAAATATGAGTTAAAATACAAAAATATGCATATTTAAAAATTATACTTATTCTAATTTTAAGTTATAAAAAGTGGACGGAACACGAATGTTCTGATAAAGGTGTAATCTTTTTAAGACGATGTAATGTCTAATTTCTTCATTTTGATGCTTGGATAGATGTTTTAGTTAAAATTATTATTATTTTTTAAGATAACTATCAACAAGCCATGATCTTTGCCTAATTTTAATTGGCAGTTTATATTATGCATACATTAAAAATAAGGATTTAAATTTATTAATAATCTTAAAAATCTTAAATAATTATAATCTTACATATACTTCGTATTATAATTTGGTAACAGTTTTACAGCTAAAATATTGTAATTTGAACAACTGTATGAATATTTAATACAAGTTACAGCTAATGGAATATTCTTAAATTATATTAAGAAATAATACTCTTGATAATTTAATAGAATTTCAGTACACAATTTCAATTCTCACTATAACTTTTAGACACATCTAACATGGACAATTAATATTGTTAGCTATGTTACTGAGGGTGAATTTACTTATTACCAAACATAAAGGAAAGAACATTATTTGTGTTGGCACATCAAAGTTAAGGATATCTCAGCTTGTATGGATATTATGAGTATGTAAAATATCACAGTACAAAAAGATCATATATTGCAAACAATTTAAAAAAAAAACGTAAAAAAGTCAATGTACAAACTCAGATTGTGTTCTTAACTTATGGTTCTTAAGTTTGTTAACAAGTCAAATTCACTTTAATATTAAAATTAATGACACAAAATTAGAATACAAATGTACCATATTCCACATGAGTAAGAAAGAAACCAAATAATATACTGACATCCTATTAAACCTAATAACAATTAAAAACTGATTCACCTACATCTTAGTTAACATTTGGAAAATGTGATATTAAAAAAAACTATTTGAGCTAAATAATTTTAAAATTATAATAACATATATACCTCCCCAGCAGGGGATACAGTGTATGATACATCAATTTATATTTATACACCGTCAATTCTATTTTTAACTATGGTCAAAAACAGGAACTATCTAAATTTTGGTCATTCATGAAAAAAACTTTCCAAGTTTAGGTTCATCCCAAGTAAAAATAGAAACAATAGTCAGATAAAATTTAAAAATTGCAATAATAATTATTGCCATAATTACTTCGTTGTATAAATCAAGTCTTTAATTTTATTATATTTCGATAGATAAAAAAATAATTAATATCTGTTATTTTATTATATTGGTAAAAAAAAAGTTAAAATCCTATTTGAAAATTTTTGATCAATAGTAATATTACATTTAAAGAATACAATCTTGAATCTTATATTCATTCTTTTTAAAGTAAAAGTGTTCTGATTTAAATTTAATTAATGATCAGAATTTTTAATTTAATTTAATTGTATGATGTATAATATACCTGTTATTAGAACTAATTTAAATTTAATTTCAGTAAGGACACTATTATTTATTAATTGAAAATATTTGTCAATAGTCAAAAATGTTCATATTTCTGTTCAATATGTATCAGAAAAAACTTTTATTTACAAATTTGTATTGAAAAAATCTACCTATTATTTAATTTGAATATTGTGTACTAATTATTAAAATAAAAAAAAAGACGATTTTTCAGTAATAGTTTGATGTGTTACCTACAAACTAAACGCATTTATTTTACCTACCTCTAAAAAATTTGTTATTTCATTTTTGAACAGCACATTTAATTGAGTTAATTATTTTAATACTTAGTAATAAGTAACAATATAATTTTTTTTCTATGAGGTGTATATGATATTTAAAACAATGACTGCATAAACTTGATATATGTTGAATAATCCAATTATATTGCTTTAATTAATTATGCTTCAATTATCTTTGGGTGAAATAGTAGGAATAAGAGTGTCCTTTCATGCAAGCCTCATTTTAAAAATCATTGAATGCAAATAAGAAAACTAATAATTACACTTTAAATAATGAAGGTAGAACAACAAAATGCTACCATTTTTCTAGTTACATTAAGTAGTAACATTATTAAAATAAAAATGAGATCTTAAAATTGTATCTACTTTGAACTACATTTTCTGCATTTGTTCTAAATCATATAACAGTTTCAGAATTAACAGAAGCATTGCTCCGATAAGCCGGCGGAGGTTGTTCTGAAGGGGCAAAAAAAGTAGAATGAGTGCTAACTTGTCTGGGCCGTCCTCGGGCTCCATGGAAATTTGAATATGTTGAACGTGCTGATGTTGGACGTTCAGATTCTGTATCTAAGGCAGGATTCACAATGCCTCTGTTAACATGTCTTAGTTCAACTCGACATTCTGGGAACAATGGATGGCTTGAATCATTTGATGTCGAAGAATCGTTCAAACCGTTATCTAAAATAATTTTAATATTTATAAAACAATAAGTACAAAGGTAATAACACAAATAACAATTAGTTATTAATTTATTTACACACTTGAATACTGTTGTTGGATAAGTCTAGAAACAGGATTTTTATGTTTTCGACTAGAATATTGAGAGCTAGATTGACGTCTAAGATATGGCGGTGGAGCTTGATGTGGAGGAGGTAGTGTACCCCTTGATGTTACACTTCTTCGTTTTACTCGTCTAGGAGTCATAGGTTTACTATGAGAACTTTGTGCATCCAAATCACCATCTAGTAAAAATGCAATTGCTTTAAAAACGTTACGGATTTATGATACATTAAAACAAAATACAATTTATAATGTATTTTACCTTCACTGCCACTGATAGTGCTTATTTCTTCAATTTCATCTCCTCGGCGTGAACTATATTCAATAGAATATATTGGTGTAACAGTTTTTGGTTGCTTACTCTTGTAGTAAATTCCTAAAAAGTAATTAATTTAACTATTTTTAAATTGCAATAATAAGAATCTGTCATCGGAAATCAGCTCTCATTATTTTTATTTGCACTGAAGTCTAATACATTTAACTAACTTTGAAGTTTTCAATCCGCGGATTAAAATAAAATTAAACAGACACAACTACACTCTTACACAAGTACAATTTTTAATTATTAATTTCCAATATAGTTTTTCAGTTTTGAATGTGAAGTAGTTAATTTAGTATTGGGACAAAATATCCAAGGAAAAAATATCCTGTACTAAAATATCCAAGTCAAAATATCCAAATAAAAAAAAATATTTTTTCCCCCTTTTTTTCTTTAGATACATTGTTCATTCTTAAATGACATTTAACATTGATAATACTTTGTAATAAAGTAATAAGATAATAATAAAACTTAAGCTCCTTTGTCTTGAATATATTAATGGTGAAAAAGAATTAGATATTTTTTTAATTGCAATAGCAAATATAATACGATAATTTATTACCTCTTTTTAAACAATTTTTTTTTAAATATTATTAAAAACTTTTAGATGATATAGTGTAATACACAATTCCTATAACTAAAGATATAATTATTATATATAACGCAACATATTATTTTTATTATTATTTTATTGCTGTATTATAAAGTATTATTGATATTAAATGATATTAAAACGTGATTCAAAAATGAACAATATAATGAATTTAAATTAAAAAAATTATATGAGTATTAATAATACATTTTTATGATTTTTTTTTAATTGCATATTTTGTCCCATATATTGATTATTTTATCCCTGGATATTTTAACCTTGGATATTTTGTCCTAGATTCAGTTAATTTACTTAATACTTATTATCAAATTAATATTTTTGTCCTTATATTTTTATCATCAAACGAAACTTTTGATAAAGTGGAACCTGTTCAACATAGAACTTAAGACAGTTATTGGTGCTTTAAAAGACATAATGTGCCTTAATAAAATGGTAAAACTTAGAAATTTTAACAAAAACATGTTTGTACCAACCAACATTTTATTATGCTTTCAAACAATTGAACAGAGTGGCAAAATAATACATATTGGTGGATACATATGTTATAAATGTTAAAAGTGCAATATAAACTGAATTTATAATTATAAGATTAAATAAAACCAACAAGAATGTAGGGGGAAAGAAATCAGCTTTTAACTTTATAATATTATAAGATCTACATATAAATAACAAAAGGAAGTGCGATCACTGGATGGTTCTTCCCTTACCCATTCATGTCAAACTGCTTGTAGCCTATATTCTTATTATGCCTAGGGCATAGATTGTATATTTCAAATAAAAATATAAAAACTTTATAATAGGTATTAAAAATAACAAAATTGTACTGGAAATGTAGAAGGTTACGCATAGGATAGAATCTATTAGAGATAGAAAATAAATAGTCTGATACCCTCTTAAACAATTACAACATTATTTTTAAACACAACTATGTATTAACATGATAACAGAGAGTTGGTTCATTTTCAATATTTTAGCTGAATAACTGTTACCAAAATAAAACATGAAGTATACAAAAGATTATAAATATATTCTACGCATGTGTAAATTAGATACAAGTGTTATAATAATACCAGTATATCACCCTTTAAAATGTCATATCTCAGATCTAAAAAAATGTATATTACTTATTATAAACTATGTTTAATTGTACATATTTATAGATATGTAATAAACATACCTTCATCTCTAGATTTTGAACAACACGATACATACAAGCTGCAGATAATACCAAAAACCTAGAAAATAAAAAAAATTAATTTTAGAAAAAAAAATTTAATATTGCAATAATAACTCACAGCAAAAAGTATTTGTAAGGAAGCTTGAGCAGTTTCAATTTTTTGATAATCCATAACACATCCAGTGATCAAATCTGGTCTAACTGGTTTAATAGCATCTTCCTCAATGCCAGTGTGATTTGGATAAAAGAATACTCTGCAACCAGGACCATTAGATTCCCACCAACTAACACTATCTGCACCAAGACTCATCACATCAAAACTCTACAAAATATTAACAATAATAATGTTAACAAATATAGTTTTTTTTTCAAATTGAAATGATTTAATAAAAATATCATAATATTAAAAACAACCAATCTAAGAATATTATTTTATTATTGTAAGATTAAACTGTATTTGTAATATACTTACATCACTAAAAATTGAAAATTCCAAATAATATAAAACTACAAATATATTCCAAATACACCAAACAATACTCCATGCTGAATACTATAATACAATAACAAATACATTTAAAAAAAAAATCAAAATCAAAATGGCCAACTAACTAATGAAATTAAATGTTATCTACATATCATTAAGTAATCAATAAAATATAACATACTGATAATAAGTATAACACATCTGACTGCACAACACCAAATATTCCAAAAATAATAAACAAAAGTTCAAAAAAGTTTGCCAATACTGATCCCCACATAAATCCGAGAAAGTCAAATGCTTGTCTTGCTCCAACCGAAACCTGCAAATAATAAATTATATGCTAATTAATAAAAATTTTTTAAAAACTATGAAATTCTGAAATAAATATTTGAGCAATTATAAAAGGCCCATGTCACTATGTAATTTGTTGTATGTGCCGACCAGTTTGGTGCACACAAAGAGTTAAATTAAGAGGACATTATAAAAGCATGTGTTTCCTTACAAGAGCGTAACATATCAAATTTTAAGTTTAGCAGATCACATTTAGCTCTGTTAGCTTAAAAATTAGAGTGAATTGACCAATTATTAAAATTAAAGGTAAGATTATAATAGAAGGCTTCTCGTGAACTTTTTATTATATTTCAATTTGAAAGAGAGTTATGAGTATTTTAAAATTGTAAATTGTTTGTACAATTTAAAATACTCAAAAATCGTAATCATATTATTCATAATAATAGGCCAATGAAGCAAATGAGCCGAGGCAACACATTGTAAAATTACATTTAACCACACAAGCACCGCAGTAGAAGGGCAGTGTGGATCCTTCAGCAAGGTCCGTACATTATTATAATAATGTATTACATATGTATGTTTATTGTTTACATTATTATGTCAATTGTATAATAAATAGTTTAATATTAAACATAGCATAAAAAAAAAATTGAATTAAAATATGAAAATTAATTAAACATTGTATACTTCAATAAATATACAACAATACAACTGACAACACTTACATGAGAAAAAAATTACCAAGACATGTCTAAGGCACTATTTTCGGTACTTTTCTGTTATCCCTACTACCACTCGATGCCGCGACTTCCGTGACCACTCAATTCTGTTATCTCGACTACTAAAGTAATATCCAGATAGTTCTATAATTTAATAGATAAAACACATGAATTGTCATTTATATAACAATGTATATTATTATGTCAAAATTATCACAAAACGTCAAGTTACATATTCTAAAATTATCACAGCAGTTGTAAGTCTATTCTATAAATTATAACATTAAACATAAATTCATCAAGATATTAAATATTACATATAAAAATAAAAAATCACGGTTACAGAAGTCTAAAATTTTATTTTTGCATTCACGGTGCCCCGGAAGTAAACCCTTCTCTTGAAAAAATTCAATCGCATCTTTTTCACTGTTTGGTAAATTCCACAGATTCATAATTATTTTATAATGAATAAATACAATGACGGAAATACAACAACTGTCAGCAATAGGTAATCGAGCGAGTTGTGGTCACAGCATCGGCATGGTAGTCGAGATAACAGAATGGAGACTCGAGGTAGTAGGGATAACAGAAAAGTACCCTATTTTCTTTTTTGTAAGTTATTTATAAGTGTATAACTAAGTTAGAAATCGTAAACTATGAACATGAATTCAAACTAAAAAGCTGTAAATGTGTCATGCTGGCGTAGTGGCGTCGTATATTATAAACTTAAACAATCTAAATAAAAAACAAAACATACCTAACATATAGGTAGGTGTGAAATAGGACTTATTTAACAGTAATTATAGACAACTGCAATATCTCAAACAAGATGGAAAATACATCTGTAATTTCCAAACATTTTAATTCTTATTCTATTTTATGAATTACCTACAAAAATTGTACGAAGGTACTTCACACATTTTTGAATAATTATAAATATATTATTATAGTAAGTACCTACTTACTAGTTATGTAATATATTTACGTATAGTGAAGTATATGGCATATAATACCCATACTTTTTGGCATAAGGAATAATTATTTTATTTTAACGGCCAAAATCGGTATGTTTTTAGAGATATTAAGTGCCTGATGTTATGAGGATTTTGAATACTGAACATGTAAAGATGCGCAATAGTGCTACATCCATTTTGTAGTTAATTATCACATTAAAAAAATTATTGAAAAACATTAATATGTCTGATTACCTACATAATTTCTAAGAACTTCTGATCCAAAAATTATAAAAGACATTATATATAAGAAGTAACAACTAACAGGGATGAATTTGTTCTGAATAAAATGTTAATGTTTTGTCAAAAAATAATCCATAAATAACTGGTAGGTATGTTAGATATCAGAGTACACAATGAAAGAGGAGTTTCTGTAAGGCTAACTCCTCAAATTTGACAATAATTTAACTTGTTATCGACACAATAAATTTAAATGTACCAAGGTATGTAGATCTTTGTTTATGGGCAAAAAAAATGTTTCACTCAACCTAGCATAATATACCAACAAATAACTGCTAACATAAAGGATACAACTGACATGAAACATTTTATATCACTGTAATTACAAAATATTTGAGGCGGAAATAATTACCATTTGAAACAGGAAAATGGTGAGCAACAAATATTTGCAAAATTCCATGAAATCAATGTACGCGTTCGGGGCTAAGGGCAATTACTACGGTTTACAATCGATTTCCCGTTGTGGCGGGCAGCCGTCATCTTTAGCAGCATCTTCGCGACCAGCTAAGCGTTCCATTGTTGGTCAATCGCACTTCCGGTTAGATAACAACGACTCATCGTGTGGACGAATATCACGTTTGGATAGACAATGCCAAAAAGTCACAGTGCCACGGTCGAGCCCGACGTCCGTCTGGACTCTGGTCCATACGAGTATAATATGTATCGATCGAACGAACGACGACGACGACAATGATAATAATAAAACCTAACCGAATGTACTACGTATTACGATTCACCGGAGTGTTAGCTGTATCGAGTGTGACTGTGTGAGTCGGACGAATCTCACGGTATAAAAAATAACGAACAGGCTACAGAGAACGGAGAGAGGGGAACTGCATGAACCACTCCAATAGTGGACAGGATAAGACAGGTGGCAGGTGCATTATTATTTACAGGACGCGATTACATTGCTCAATACTGAATACAGCACCTAGCAACTTGTCGTTGTAGTTGGTACACACTACAACCGTCTACCGCTCGGTACACTTGTTTGTTTTGTTTTGTTGTTGTTGATTACCTGCCCCCGTCGACGAGACCCTGGTGGTTTTAAGCACGAACTACTACATAGGACTGGACTCTTATGGCAGGAGGAGGGTGGGACACCGGTCACAAAGTTGTACGGTTACGTACGTTTGCGACTGTGATGCTATCTAGTGATGTACTAAATTACTACATTTCGTATTTAACTTTTATGAACAAATTATATTATAATATTTATAAATAGACTGATAAAAAATAAAAATATTAACATAAATATATTTCGTCCCCCCGTGCCCCCCTCCAATTTAATCACTGGTAATGAGTCTGTTGTATCTTATTTATATTGTTTTACATCAAATTATTTAATATGGGTCGCTTATGTTCTGTATTAATATGTGACAGTAGAGTAAATAAAAGTAATAATGAAAATGCTACTTTATTTTCTATACCTAAGGATGAATCTATCCGTAAATCGTGGACAAATATTGTTAACGATTGGAATGGTAATAACCAAAATGTTTCATATTTATGTCATAAACATTTTCGTGATGAGGAAATTATTAAAACATTTGAAGGACAAAGTAGCAATAGTAACCAGGTAAATAAGTAAATTATAACAGAAATCTTCAAATT